>NC_137271.1:39615279-39795279 GCF_053477335.1 Acartia tonsa | reverse complement strand
TCACTAAGGTCTTTTTCATAATCAGTGGTGAATTTTGAAGGCTCTTCTGTGATTTTGTTCAAAACTTCTAATGGTACAGCAATATTTTTTCTGAAAAAAAAAGATTTAAATAATTAATGATAGTTAATGGCTTTGAACTCTTTTTTTTATGCCTTAAATCGACCTCACCTCCCCCCTCCCCCCCCCCCCCAATAAACACATTTAGTTCAAAGCTTTAGTTTCAAATTAGGTGATTTGTTGTACATTTAATACACTAAAATGTGGGGGGTCTAAGCCCTCAAAATTGGAGAGGGGATAATTATTTTATGAAAATAGTACATCTTCTTTATTCACATTCCTACAAATTTGTAACAAAGAGAAAGCCTAAAATGTCACGTGTGACGTCATAAAAATACATTTCTTTTTTGGGAGTTTCCTTTTACCACTTCTCCTCTTATCCTTCCTTTTTAGACGTTTTTTTATGACGTCTCGTAAAAAAAAAAAATCATTATACACACATTTATTGCGTCTTTAAGACCTCAACAAAACGCTTGACTTTTTTTTGTTTCTTAATAAAACCATAACTATTATTTCAGTAAAATTATTGTGTCTTAAAGTGCGTTCATATATTTAGAGGCAGAACAATCTAGGTTTTCTTTGGGATATATTTACTTTTTATGAATTCATGTAAAAAGAGCTCAATACAATTTCTAGAATTTACTCTATTCCAATGAAAGCAGGCCAGAATTTATATTTCTTAAAGATACATTTTATCTGTATAATATGTACTATGAAGATTTTTCAACCAATGAGTATATTCAATTATCACACCTTATATTAGCTGCTAAAGATAGATCAATGAAAATCCGTAAAGAAGAAAAATTTTTAAATTGGAATGAAAATAATTTGTTTGCACACTCTCTGTTAGTAACTCAATTTACCTTTAAACTTCTTGAGAAAGCAGGCCTAGAAAACGATCTCATATCCAATTTTTCAAAATTCCTAACTGCATAAGTCATAATATTATATTATTAAAATTACCATTTGTAAAACTATCTTGTTAACTTAACCCAAAATCTATAACCTTACTATTAATTTTTTCTTGTATATTGTTTCAAAATGAAATAAATATTTTAAATGTTAAAAAAAAAAAAAAACTTACAAACGCAAAATAATTTATTAGAAAAGAAAAAATTATTGATGTAATATTGTTTTTTCGTATTCATTCGAATCCGGTGGATAGGAACCAGTTCTCATCCATACGAAAAAACTATGTCTAGCATCGTATTATATTTTTTTAGCCCGTGCCTTCGGCACCTCGGGGCTAAAAAACTAGTTTTAATCTTATAATTGTACATTCTATATCCGCGGAAAGCGGTTTATAATACGATGAAAGAAATAACTATTCTTTTACTAACAAGTAAACAAATTAGATATTCATTTTAAACCGATGACACAAGATAAACTTCTTAAAGGCGGAATAGATATTTATCGAATCGTATTACAAACACCTTTCCACGTATATTAAAATAAATGATATTAAAACCAGTGTTGTTAGACCTTAGGAGCCGCGTAGTCCAGGCTAACAAAACATGTATTCCTTTTATGATTTCTATTTTAATATTTGTGGAAAATTGTCTATAATACGATGCTATACATGATTATTTGGTATGGCTAAAACAAACCTTTTATCTCTCTTCTTTTCTACCAGGCTATCACTTGCTTCCAATAATAGTCCAAAATAAGATGCCAAATCTAAAATAAAGATTTATTTAATAATTCACTAAGAAAAATCCATATCTACACAAATAATTACTAAGAAATCATGAATGAAACTTGATAATGAAATGTAGAATATGAGCATATTCAATCCCTGATAATTTCAGCCGTAAATCCTGAATAGGAATCGAGATAACCACAGAAAACCTAAAAATCTAGGAATCGATCTAGCACCCCAATTAATGGAAAAATCGTAATAAAACTTAAGGAAAATATGTAGAATGTAAAGTTAAGCAATACCAGAAAATTTCAGCCCATTATCTTAGAAAGGAGAGAAAATCATGAAAACATAAAAATGTAGGAATCGATCTAGCACCCCAAATAATAGACAGATAGATAAAACAATGTATAGATTAGATGGGCATATGTTATAAGAATCTTCACTAAAAATTTCAGCTGTCTATCTTTTATAGGAGCCGAGTAATTCACGTTTCTCCCACTTTGTCTCAGACGAACAGACGGACGTACATTTTGAATTATAGAGTAGCTTCGCTACTGAAAAGAATGTTTTTTAGTAGAAATTTCTTTTGGGAGGTTGGAGTTACCCTCTTCTCAAATATATACAACCTTTTTTAGACATATAAAAAGCTTTATTTTACAGGAGAACCATATCAGTTTAACGGTTAGCAAGATCCTTTGCTACAGACATAAAAAGCTTACTACCTTGTATGATAGGATATCACTAAAGTTATTAGGAAATACAAAAAATTATGTGGATAGATTTTAGAATTCAAAGCTAAAATTTTACCTTTTTGGACTTTATTATCCTCTACTCTTGCATAACTTTGTTCAGATTCATTTTCAACCAAAATATTATCATTACAACTATTCTCAATACTAGTATCTGTAACTGGATAGTAATTTTTATGGGGTAAAACATCTGTTAGAGATTTGGGGAGTATTTCTCGTTTTGGAGGATTTATTTCTTTATATTCTGTGTCACCATATTGAGAGTGGATATCTTCAATTGGGTAGTAGTGATATTGTTCATTACTTTGTGGTTTGTCATTAACAATTTGCTTATTTATTTGAGAATAATCATTGAATTCTATTGGCTCTTCCCTATTTGTGTAAATGTTTGAAATTTTAATTTGGGGAAGTTCAGTTTTATTTAAGGAATCACTAGCTTGAACAAGGGGATCAGTACTTAGAGTTTTGTCTTGGTTAGTATATTGATCATTTTGACGTTTCTGATCATTAATTTTCAATTGATCAATTGTTTTTAATTGATCAGTACCATGTAACTGCTCATTGATATTTATTTGATCATTTGAAGCTATGTGATCATTAGCATTCAAATGTTCAAATATTTCTAAGTTATCATTATGATGAGATTGATCCCTGATGATTGGATAATCATTCAGAATTGGTTGTTTAATATTATCAATATCTTCTTCATTAATGATTATAGGATCTACAGTATCAATATCTAGTATACCTTTCTTTATTTTATGTTCATTTAAAGTTTTAAGATCATCACTCAGATAGTTCATGTTTAGATAATCAGTTAGATATGGGTTAAGGCTACCTTGTACATCAATGTTTTGCTGGTTGTTAGAATTATCAGTGTTTTCATGATGATCAGATGTTTGCAAGTCAATAATATCACCTACATCTATGTGATCACTATCAATTATGTCCTTGATATCATCATTTATTTCTTGATCATAATCATTTTCAACATATTCACCATTGACTAGTTGATCAATAATCTTTAAGTTTTCACTACTTTTAGCACTTGCCTTTTCCAGGACAGTTCTAACAGTTATACCACTTGTCTTAGTTTGCTCATTCTTATGTAAATCATCACTAAAGATAAGATAATCCTGGTCTTGTTGGTAGTCACTGTCTTGCAGAGCATAGTCCTTGTTATCATTATCATGGATATCTTCAGTAAATACTCGGTCAATCAAATCATTCACATCTGGTTGTCTTGGAAACCTTGCACTGAATGAAAAAAAAAGTATTTAAAAATTGGTTTAAAACTTTAATCAGTAAACCATTTCATTGGTAGATATAGGTTTTTATAATAAAGAAAGAAATAAACATTAAATCATTTTTACCCCTAAACTTTTTCTCTTAATAGTGCCTTGATTTCTTTTGAAGGGGATCCAAGATTGGATTGGAAATGTAACATTCTCCAAACTTTTCTTCCAATAACTTTAGACTAACAAAGAATTTAGAGAAATAATAATCATCTATTGACATATATCTGTATTAATGATAGTTGTATAGCATAATATTTGAGCATTTAAAAGGAAATTCAATTTAAAACCTACCTTTGATCCGGATAAGGCAGAAAATGAGATAGAAGTTGAATTTTATCCTGTATTGACTTCTCTGTTCTGGGTGCTGGGGTTGATACAAATGTTGGCTTCTCAGTCTATAATAAAATATATTGCTCATTTGGATATATATAAGTAGCTCTCTATTAGTGCCTATAAAAAGACGTCCTACAATATAAATGTCCAATGAAAGACCAACACAGGCAGGCCAGTATACATTTTGATTGATCAATGGTAGGCCAGTACGACACATTTTTTTATAGGCACTTTTAAAATAAATCTTCTTTATACAAATTCCCTTTTTCCCTTACACATAATTATTCTAGTAGCAAAGCTACTATATTATTATGAATGTCCGTTTGTAAGTACGTCGGTAATGCTATTTGATATAGAAGGTAAATGTTATTTCTTAAATTTTGTGAAAATTCCTTCGGCTGCCGATAGTTAATGTCATTCTACCCATCCTACCCAGGACCAATGAGATGCTACCGTGTAAAGAGAACGGTTAGCGACAAACAGACGGATAGACAGACATCTTGTTAATTTATGTAAGTATAATATTACCTTCTCAACAGTTATTTCTTTGTTAATATTGTTTGAAGATTGTTTCAATAAATCTTCTTTTAATTCTGGGGTAAATGTGTAATCATATAACCTGCAAAAAATATCAAGAATTTAAGGGCTGTCTGTGTGTTTGTCTGTTTGTTTTTGGACTAGATTTTAAAAAATTTGGGGTGGGTATAGTTATTTTCGTGACAACGCCTCTTAAGGGGCGTTTCGTCTTATTTTCACAGTAGATTTTATCATATTTTTAACCCCTGCGGGGCCAATTGCCTAACCCTGCGGGGCAATCACCTAACTTAATATAACCTAACAAAACCTATCAAAAGCTACTGTGAAAATACGACGTAACGCCCCTTAAGAGGCGTTGCCACGAAAGGGACAATGTCCGTTTTATTTTTAATTAACTAAAGCTTCATAATGGGGTTAAGCACATTTTTGGCTATATTTTTTAGATATAAAACAGTCATTATTTTTTTCCACTGACCTATTATGTAATCTATTGAAGAATGCTTACCTGTAAACATAAGCATATCTAGGACTAGTATACGAATTTGTTGTCGAATATACATTTAGAGGATTTTCTGTAGTTGCTTGTTGTTTTTCAATCAACAGCTGTTTTATATTGGGCTGGAAATTTTTAACATGAGATTGTGGTGCTGCAGTGGTTGAGGTTACTTCACGTTTTGTGGTTTCATCCAATAATGGCGTTTCTAAATTTTGGTTTTCTACGATTTATAGTCAAAAAGAATTATATGGATACTTTTTATTTAAGAAAGAAAAAGAAAAGCGAAAGAAAGGTAAAGTAGAACAAAAAATGAATTCTAATATAAAAGTAACAGGATGTATGTCTGTTTGTGACTGAATGGCTGAACCGCAATGGTAGTCCTTTACAACCTACCATTACATATGTCCTGTTAAAGTTTATAAATATTTTGGGAGAGAGTATCTCTCTTCAAAAAGGAATCACCTCTCGAAAAGAAATGACTCCCCTAAATATATTTTTTTTTAAATTCTGTCTTCAACTGAAATTGTAAAGGGGGAGAGCGAGTCCACTTTCCGCCCCCTACCTCGAGTGATCCTAGAGTCTTCTAGGGGCATAGACGCTGATGAATGATAAAGAAAGACCGGTAGAGATAATTATTAAGTGTCATGAGAATAAACACTTATAAAGTAATTAAAAAAAATTAATTAAGTTAACTTTATCTAATGCCAAACAATATTTTGCTGACGGTCAAAAACCAGTTTTTTTTCGTTGAATCGTAGAAAGTGCCTTCAGAAGTTGTCATTTCCAAAGTTGTCGATGGTTCAACAGTTGTCATAGTTGTTTTTAATGGTTGTAGAGTTGTTGCGGTTGTTTTAAACGGTTGTTCAGTAGTTGTAGAAGGTAATGTAGATCTCTCAAAGATTCTAGATAGCAATTGCGCTACTGTAGTTGATTTCTCAAATGATGTAAATGTTAGCGGTGCTACTGTTGTTGATTTCTCAATTGGTAGTCGATCTACTATTTTAGACAGAAATAAAGATTAAGTTGTTATAAAATTTCCTCAGTACCTTGCTGAAGACAATTCAATAAACTTATAAATATATGTACTTCAGACAGCTAACTACCTTATTATTCAATGACCCTAATTTTGCAGAATATTTGTAATTTTTTTTAATATAACCTGAAGTATTTTTGAAGTGCATTGTTATCTTGGAAAAGGTGAATACCTCATTGATATCATATTCTGGTCGTTTTCCAAAAAAATTTAAAATTAAACCTGTAATAACTCAGTCTTATTTATAAATTAAATCCAGTAAGGTTTATTTAGGGGGCCAGGTTAATGTTAGATCAGGGTACAGCTATTAAAATTGCCCTTTTTAATTATCAATTTTATTTACGTAACTAACTAGAATCTGCTTCTGCGATTTTTTTTTGTACGAGAGGTTTTTTCAAAATCTTTTTTTGTATCCCTGCAAGCGTAGTAGGTTCATCAGAAATAAGCACAAACATTGGAGTGGTGGATGCAAAATTTGGTTTCGTTGTCAAATCAATTATTAAATCTGATTTGTCTGACATACCCTCTTCAAAATGGTGACTGTGCTCTAAAAAAATATTTCAAGAAAAATAAAAAAAACACTCTCTTTGAATCTTAATCTTCAAAACGCTTTTATAGCCCTGCAGACAAGGCTCGGCAGCTGCGCGTCAGCCGCCTGTAAGCTTCAGGGAAATCAACCATTTTTAATTATAAAACTCAGCTGGAAGTATAATATGACCCAAATATTACAATCCCTCTTTTCACAACATTTTCAAAGCATCCAAATTGGTTAAAATATTGGCTTAGGCCCGGGTGCCGAGCCATGCCTGCAGGAAACTAACTCTGCAGAGCACTAGACTTGAGGTCTACTATCCTTTACTTAACCTAACCTAAAATACGCATTTAAATGTATTTATTTAGAAAGTTTAAGGGAATTTATTGAATTATCTTTAAATAGAATTTTATTATGACAACAATCAACAAAAGAAAAAGCAAGCTCATATAAGAGAAATAAATTAATAACGGACGTACTAACGTTAACTTTGCAGTTATAGAGTATATATCTACCACTGTCCTATCCCTGTATTAACTAACAAAAAAAAGTTGTTACCTAATAATAAAGGATCTAGAGTATTCTGAAAATCCAAATTTGAAATAAACTCAGTTTTTATTTCATCCTCTAAATCAACTCTATTTGTTTTATCCAAAGATTTTAGTATATCTCGTTTCTCGTTGATTTCTTCTTGTAAAGTTTTTATTTCTCCCAAAAAATCTTCAAATGTATTTATATTTTTCTGTTTTAATAGATCTTGGTTTTCAATAGTTTTGGGATTAAAATCATCACTTATTATTTGAATTTGTGGGCTGATTTGTGGATCTAGGAATATATTTGAAGTTACTTCTTGTGGTAGATCAAATATTTGACCCTTGGTATAATTTTCTTTCTCGCTTTCTTGCTCTTTGCTAACACCATCCTAAAAAATTATAAGTTTGAAATAAAGTTTGAGACAAAGCCCGAATTGTGTTAAAATTGTGTCAAAAATGATCCATGTGACGTAGGGGTTTTGTTTCATCTCCTCTCATCTTCCTCATTTTATTACGTCACGTGGATCATTTTAGACATAATTCTAACACAATTTGGGCTTTGTCAAGTTTGAAAGAATAGTTTTATAGTTTAAAAATAATTCTCTAGATAGGCCTGAAGTTTTTAAAAACATTTTCGTCGACTCAATTATGCCTTGGTGTGTTCTCTCAAGATGGCCAGCGCGCATAAAACCCCTTCCTTTCCACTTATTTTTAAAATAAATTGAAAATTTTTGTTTATCATTTCTGAACCCAACAAAGCTATTCTCTACCCTATTTAACCTAACCTAGCCAGACCAAAATTTAAAAAAAAACGTAAACCCCTTATTGTTTTCAATTTATTTCAAATTATAATAGTGTGCTTATTCGTCCTCAGAATCGCCTTTTCAAAAATAATTTTTTCGGGATAATTCATTTAAATGTCATAATGGAATTATTTTAACATAAATAAATTTAGTATCTTTCACGAACCAGAGACACAAAAAAACACGCTTTGTAAAACGTGCTTCAATTCATATAAAGATCTAAATGATATTGACGTAAAAAGCTAATTCAACTGAACTTTTTAAAAACTTTTAAATGTTAACAAATAATCGTTGATTAGTTCGTAATTATTGGTGTATATTTAAAACAGGGCTCGGCAGCCGCGAAAAAGCCTCAAATTTGAAACCATTTGGTTGCTATGAAAAAAAAGAAATTGCCAAATTTGGTTCAGGTCTAGACAACTAGCAGATTTTTAAAATCATAAAAGTTTGATTTTCCTGAGGCTTACAGCCGGCTGACTCGCAGCTGCCGAGCCCTTATTTCAAGTTTGTTAAAAGAAGAAAATGAAGTTAACTTCTAGAAAATAAAACGTGAGTCTATCAGACGTATGAACATGTGAAGTATGAAAATAAATCATTAGAATCGTCACAAGAAAAAATATACCCCTAATTGATATAGATGCAAAAAATCACATTTACCCAGAACATTTCCGCAGAAAAAGGAGAGTTATAAAGTAGATGATCAATAATCAGAAAAATACCAGCACTATCCTAATAATAAAGTAAAAGGCTCTTTGTCTGTATGTATGTCTGTCTGTACCGTAGGATCTCGCTAACCGCTGAACCGAAATGGTTCTAAAATTAAGAATAAAGGGAAGGGGGGGGGGATCGACAACCCCCCCCCCCCAAAAAAAAAAAAATCACACGCCCAATTTTTTTTTCTTTTTAAATCTAAAACAAAAAAGTGAATTATCACATTCAACTCTCTCCTCCTTAAGTGCCCCTAGAGGCCTCTAAGGGCGTAGCCGGTAGTAATTTTATATGGTAAATATAACCTGTAATTGTATAATCTCATCCAGAAGTCCTTCAATATGATTTATCTCTCCGCTCTACAAAATTATATAGTTTATTATTGAATCATTTGATAAACAGTTTTCCGCAGAAATTAAAATGAAAAAAAATATAAGATTAATTCCATCTACTTTCATGTTTTTTACATTAATCTATCTATTCCTCCATCTATTGATATATCCATCTTCCTAAAAATCTATCTCTCCATCTTTCCAACCAACTATATATTAACCTATCTATCCATATATCCATCTATCCTTCTACCCAAACATTTATCTATTGATCAATAAATCTATTCATACATACATATCTATCCATCCATCTATCATCTTTCCATCTAACCAACTACACATCTATCCTTCTATCCATCTTAATCTACCCATCTATTCATCTATCCATCTAACCATCTACACATATATCCAATTAATAATCTATCCATCTATCCATCTATCCATCTAACCATCTACCCATCTATTCATCTAACCATCTACCCATCTATCCTTCTACCCATCTACCCATCTATCTATCTTTCCATCTAACCAACTACACATCTATCCATCTATCCATCTACCCATCTATCAATCTACAAATCTATCTATCTTTCCATCTAACCATCTACACATAAATCCAATTAATGATCTATCCATCTATCCATCTTTCCATCTAACCATCTACACATACATATATCCCATTAAAGGGACTGTGAACGTAAATTTTTCTCATCTTAACCCATTAGTGCCGAGCGCCACTTTTATGGGCCGATCGAGCTAAGTTTCAGGGAAGCTTTATAATGGTCAAAACGGAATTCGTATTTTTTTGTTTTGCTCTAGTGGCGTGCACAGGAAAGTTGCAAAAAAAAACCGGTTCGGCTCGGCCATAAATACCAACCAGGCATTATTACCCGTTTTGGGCGGTTTCCGCCGGCGTTAAAACCCGGTTTTGCTGTAAAAACCCGGTTATTTCGACCAAAAATCGAAAAATGTAATTTTTGAACGCCAAAAGAGAGATGAACACCTTTTAGAACTTTGATACGATCCGAAATTGAAAACTACACAACCTCATGTAATCTATAGAGCTACAAGTATAATATGAAGCGATTTATTTCAAATTTAGTGTTTCGGCTATAGGTGCCGCCGTTTTCGGGTAAAAAAACCCGTTGCTCGAAGTTTTAAAAGACACACACTACAAAAAAAGAACATATAGAATTTGAGTCTTACATATCAGAAAACGAGCATAAAACTATTGGGTGACACCTATAGAGATTACTAGGGTTATTAGGGTGGCTCAAACCCTGACTAATGACGTAAACTGTTATTTTTATTGGTTGAAAAGTTAAAACCGGGTAATAAAAACCGAAACCGAGCCGGGTTTTAAAACTGTCGGGTATTTATGGCCAAGCCGAACCGGGTCATAATAGGGCGTAAAAAAACGATATAAAAATCATATAAAAATTAATAATTTGAATAAAACGAATTCACAAATAGATGTACTTGTCAATAAACATTAGATTTCACGAAAAAAACCAGCGACTTTACTATAAAAACAAAAAAGTTAGAAGGGGTATTTTGAATTTTCATGATTTTCAAATTTTGTTGAGCTATACCTGCAAACGGAAGTAAGCTAAACTGCCTGCTCCAGGGGGAAATGAAAGCCAGGGTAGTAGAGGGGGGATTCATACTGAGAATAATGCAATTATGAAGCCGGAAACCGTTTTTTTTTCCATTTTTCGGAACCGGGTTTTAATACCCAGTTCGGCACTAATGGGTTAATATCAAATCTTAACATTATCTCATTCATAATATCTCACAGATAGAGCAAAACGCGCTTTTGTTTGCTTAAAAAACGGCTTTTTCCGACGATTTTTATAAGGTAAAGGGAAAGGAAGAAATTTTCCGTATTATATAAAATGTGCATTAAATTGCTTTTTTCTCCCATTATAGCTAAAATTGAACTTTTTCACATAGTTCTTGATTTTTCCTAACGGTTAAGCTGACTTTTAACATAATCCTTGCTTTAAACCAATGAATAGTTACTTAGAAATTGATAAAATAAGCAATATTTTTTATTGAAAACCAAATACAATAATAAAGCTAGAAACTGTTTTTTTTATTAGTATCCAATTAACTTAAGATGGCCCATCTCTCGCCCACCTTTAGTTACAAATTTGTAAATAATAAAGACGCAATATTTCTTTATAAACAGTCCAATAAAAGTGTAAACTAATTCTTCAAAGTGGGTTATTTATTGTCCAACACAATAAAAAGGGATATTATCATTTTAAATAACCTATGAGATTCAACCCTTTGTAGACAGTGAGGTATTTTTTTTGTCAATAATACGAATTTAAAATAGGTGTTTATTACCTAATTACTACGTTATAAAAAACCAAATTGGAAATTTTATATCATAAAATAAATCCTTAACAGTAAGTAAATTGTTTCAACTATATATGACAAGTTAATTATCCCTACAAACATTATAAGAAACAAAAACGTTCAGATTTTCCTGTTTTTTCCTTTTTCCCTCCCAAAATACCATAAAATCAAGGCATTATTCCTGGATATTTTTGTTAATAGGACGTTTTTGGTTGATCAGTGTAGTGAAATATGCTTAGAAAATGTTAAGATTTGATAATCAGATGAGAAATTTTTACGTTCACACTCCCTTTAACGATCTATCCATCTATCCATCTATCCATCTATCCATCTAACCATCTACACATCTATCCATCTATCCATCTAGCCATCTATCCATCTACCCATCTATCTATCTATCCATCTATCCATCTACCCATCTAACCATCTAACCATCTAACCATCTACCCATCTATCTATATTTCCATCTATCCATCTACCCATCTATCTATCTTTCCATCTATCCATCTATCCATCTACCCATCTACCCATCTAACCATCTACCCATCTATCCATCTACCCATGTATCTATCTTTCCATTTAACCATCTACCCATCTATATATCTTTCCATCTATTAATCTATCTATCTATGTATCCACTTACCCCGGAAGTAAGCGATATTGTATCAGATTTTACCACTGGATGAAATTTATCCTCCACGTGACGTTGGATATTTGAGGCACCCAAATTCAAAGAACCTAAATATTCATTCTTAAACTAGAGGCCTCTAGGAACAAGTAAAAGTGTTTCTTTTCAATCTATTTTAAAATCAGCTATTTACCAAAGATATTTTTTTCGCCGCTAAATGATGTTAGTTATGTTTTCAGCTAATTGCAAAAATGTCCGCAGGGTGGCGTTTTTTTATTTTTATCGATTTCTCTGGGGATGGTGGTGGTTCCCTCCCTCAAAATATTTATGAACCTTCCCGGGACCTATGAGAAGCTACCCTGTTAAGGAGTTCATCGGTTAACGAGATCCTTCGGTACAGACACACACACAGACACACAGACATCCTGTTACTTTATTATAAGGATTTAAGTATTAACAAGAATGACATCATTTATAAACAACAAAGCACAAAAAACTTATTTAAGGGAAATGCGGGAAAGTGATTTAAAAAGAAGAATTTCATTGGTCTTAAATCAAGAATACATTTATTGCATAAAAACAATCACGAAACCTTTTGCATTCATTTTATATTTGTATTTTTGTAGTAAGACTTACGGACCGACGGAACAAGTAAATTATATATTGGATGCAAATTCTTAAAGGGAATCTTCCCAAAAAAAACAGTCGTCTATCTTGAATAGTAGCCGAGAAAGTTGCATTTGCCCCATAGCTCGACGGACTAACAGACAAACAAAGTGAATTATAGAGAAGCTTTGCAGCTGATACACAATTTACCTTGTCCGTATGGCTTAACATCTTCAATAGTGCCAAAGTTGACAATGTACCGATGCGCGTTTTCTTCATAGTTTACTTCAGCCGCTTAATAAAAAAAATCTTCAGTGTTGGAAAAAACTACCCTTCTTGTAGATATTTCTATCTGATTTTGATAAAAGTCTCTAATGTATTTAGGCCAACAAACGAGAAAATGTGTTTATAAAACATTGGGTGGCAGTATAGTTTATAGTTCATTGTCACCTCCCTTCCTGGTTCACATAAATAGCGAATATGCCCCTAGAGACCACAAAGAGCAATTGAATGTGGAGGAAGTTGCACTGCAAAGGAGAACCGTATTGGTTCAGCGGTTTGCGAGATCTTTTTTTACAACCACAGACATCTTTTTACTTTTATATTAGGTTTGTTAATTGATAATACAAAAAAGTCACCTTTTGCAGGTTGTATGCTTTCAATATTTGTGGCAGATGTCGGCGGGGGACCTTTTGGTCGTGGCACTATAAACTTTTCCCTAAATAACAAAATTACAAAATTTATTCGTATAGCTATGAAACCGATTGATATCCGTTGCAGGATTAGAACCATTTCTGAGCTATTCTGTAAAATCATGTATCGTTTTGTATTGTAGACAATTTTCATGAATTACAAAATTAATTTTGTTTTCCAGGCCTTTAGGTATGGAAATAAACTATTTAATTCTTCATTTTACTAACTGCGGAAAGCTGTCAATAATGCGATGCAATAAATAACTTTTTACCTATTAATTTGTTGATTTTTTCCTGTCCATTGATCGTTGAGTGCACTCACAGCTTCCAGAGGATTTGTCAACTGGTCTTTCCTAAAAAAAAGTTCTGATTTTACAAATATTAAACTTTTTCGCTGAAAAATAATTAGTATTAATAAAAAATATTAGGGAGGAAGGAGGCATTGGGCTCTTTGTTAGTCCCCGAAGTTTTAAATACCGTTTTCTTATTCGATGGCTAAACAACTTTGCGAACTTTTATTGAATTTTGATTGGTTGGTTCAATAAATTGAGTGTCCACACGTTTTAACCCTTAATTGTAATGTACAGAAAGGGTAATTTTGTGTATCATCATTAGGGATGTACATCAATTTATCGGATATTGTCTTATCCATTCAGATACCTGACAAAATATATTGTTTTCTTATGGTTAGTCCAACAAATTTGAAATCTAAAAATCTAATATTTTAAAGTAAATTCTAAACTGAAAGGTTAGAAACTAAATAACTTTTCAATACATGAAAAAACATAGGGATCAAAAGGGATAAGAAATTAGACGATAAATTGATGTGCATTCTTAATCTAATGTTTATCTGAAGATTAAAATTATTGGTTGAAACGTTTGGACAAAATGAAACAACCAAAAAAGCCAACAAATAAGACAACGTTTTTAACACAACTTTGGGTGCTAGAGTAATTAAAAGTCTAATGTCCCCTCCCTCCCTAAATATAATGTTTGTTATTATTTTTTTAACAATAAGCAATTGGATTAAGGAAGTAAGAGCACAATATTTTAAATTTAAATTACGATGGACTACCTTTCCCTATTTAACCCCCTTCAAGAAATACACCCCCTTGCAAAACCCTGAGCATGCCACTGTTTATAATATAAATCTAACCTATTTAATCTGTATAATAATACATATTCTATTTTAACTGGTATCAAAAATTCATCTGCTGTTATTGTTCTGATATAATAACGCAACAAATTTGCAAATTATTGGCAGGTGTCACATATTTTTTTGCACACTGCTAGACATGATAATTATAATTAATGATGGGAAATTTTAGATTGTCCATCAAATTTGCAAAAAAAACACTTTTTAATATCAGATATTAAATGATATATTCTAAAGCATAAAATCAAATCTTAAGGGTAAAATTAAATCGATATTCCTAACACAACGTTTTTGGTTTGAAGATGTATATTCAGGGGCTGCTATTCAGCCAATTAATTCTAATTGAAAATGCCGCAAAATTTAATATTTTGTTGGAGTAAAGTTGGAGTAAAACTTGTTTTTTCATGTAACTGACGGGGGGTTGGTAAGAAGAGGAGAAAAAAGAGAAGGGGTTGTGGGAAAAATTTCCTTTAGAATTGTTTGTCAGAATCACATTCCCTTTTCCCTGTGTATATTAAACTTTTTCAAGAGCCAAAAAAATGCGCAGTTTCGATAAAACATGTAAATTTGAATATGTAGGTAATTTGTGAAACTTTTTATTCGTGTTGTAATCATTAATTATAGGAAAAGGACAATCCTATATGAACTAAAGTAGTTAGATGTGTGTTCATCCGTTTTTCCTTTCAAGGAAGCTCTATTTTGGTATATTTTCCTACTTTATTAATAGAGGTGTTTCAACGATATCCATGTTATTTTTCTTTCCCTTGAACTGAAGCTAAAGTATACTGTGTCAGCAGGGGCGTCCAAGCTTTTTATTTTGGGGGGGGTAAAATGGCGCGCGAAGCGCGCCGCGAATTTTTTTACCCCCCCCAAAATTTTTACCCCGGGGGTAAAATTTGCTTGGGGGGGGTAATTACCCCCCCTGAAATCTGTTGGCAGGGGTAAAATTTGTTTACCCCCCCCCAAAATTTACCCCCGGGGTAAAATTTTTGAGGGGGTAATTTAAATTTTATAAAAAATTTAGTATTAAAAATGCGCGCGAAGCGCGCAAAAATTTTTTTTGTTAAAGATTTTCTATTTTGGGGGAGTATTTACCCCCCCAAAATGGTTTGGGGGGGGTAAATACCCCCCCCAAAATCGTTGGGGGTGCCTACGGCACCCCCAAGGTAGGGGTAATTTTTTTTTGGGGGGGGTATTGTTCACAAAATTTTGGGGGTGCCAAATGGCCCAATACCCCCCCCCTTGGACGCCTATGTGTGTCAGAGTATTACTATCCACATTCCAAAAAAAAGGTTTGTGATTTTCAGTGAAATTTAGTATAAGGGTCTTTACAGTGCCTATAAAAACTTACGTCACACAAAAAAATGACAAATTATAGGCCAATACAATAAAAAGACTAAATTACCAATGGCAGGCCAGTATACATTTTAATTGACCAATGGTATGTAAGAATAACGTCATTTTTTATAGAAACTATAAAAAGCTTCACTTTGTATTGGTAAGTATGATTCATCTGAATTATAGTTATGAATTATTTTCAGTGTTTTACTATTTACATTTTATATTTTTTTCTCTTTCCCAGTAATTCATTATCTGTTATTCACCTTATTATCAAATTGTAGTTAGGGGGAAGTAAAATTGTTGTAAAAACAAGGATGACAACATCCATAAAAGCAAAGCTAAGAAACGGTAGAACAAACGAACATTAACACTTGTAGAGTATTATAACTGAATAAGCAGATATAAATGTATATGTAAAAACAAAATTGTAAATTAATTTGTTGCATGACTCCTTCAAAACTGTTTAAAGCCATACATATATTTTAGAACTTGATTATAGAGATGCTTCGCTTAAACCATTGTACTTTGTTGTCCTAAGAGACCTGGGAGTATTCTTTAAAAGATGAATAGGATAATTATAACTCATGAAAAATTGAACATTTAAATGGACGTACGGGCATTCTGATAGCGATTATAGAGCTGATAAGCTTTCTAAATCGTACCAAACTACTACAAAAATCACCATAACGACCCCTCCATCCATCCCCTGCCCTAATAATGGATGAACGAACTGAACAATAAGAGATGTTATAATAGCAACCTAAATTGACGAAAACTTTTCTCCTGTAATAATATCCGAGTATATTCTATAATCTATAATACAAAGCCAAAAAAGAAATAGAAAGAATTAAAGGACAGACAGGCAGACAGACTTAACTACAGAGTAGCTTTGCAAATCAAATTGGCTAAAATACTTACAGAAAAACCACAGGTTTAGGAGAAATATCATCCACAAAGGCCACACTTTGGCTGGGCTTCAAACCTTGGTACCCAGCCTTCAAATTGTTGCCAGCCCCGTGGATAGGTTTGAAGCCATTGATGACTGGTGGATATGGTTGGAATGAGTTGACAGAATTTGTTCCAGCCGAGAATTCCAGGCTTTTACCTTCACTTCTCAGCTGCGGGGTACTAGTTCAAAGTTTTTTTTTATACAACAAAACATTTGGGAATAGTCCCTTTCGTGGCAACGCCCCTTAAGGGGTGATTTGTCGTATTTTTAAAATGGCTTTTTAGAGGTTATGTTAGGTTAGGTTATATTGGGTTAGGTGATTGCCCCACAGGGATTAGAGCCCCCCGCAGGAGTTAAAAAGGACAAAATCTACTGTGAAAAATACGAAGAATCGCCCCTTAAGGTGCGTTGCCACGAAACAGACTATACCCAAACATTATTTACTTAAGTAGCTAGCTATGCAGCTAGTAATAGAATTTAGATAATGTGAAGGGTGGGTGGATTCGTCAATCCTGAAGATATGGTCTAGGATAAAAAAAAACGTAAAAAAATGGCTGAAAGTTGCTAAGTGATAAGGAGAGTGATTAAAAAATGTCCAAATTCAAAATATTTAGCTGCGGCTGAGTTTAGATTTGGCTGAGGGTATCTGAGAATGTCTGCAGCTAAGCTTGGCTTAGGCTTAGTTAGTCTAAAATCTCAAAACTCGTGCAATTAAAGGTTGCATATGCTTGACACTTTTAAATACAATTATCTCCAGCAAGATATAAAAAGTGTTAAACAAAATAGGTCTTTAACAAACAAACAATCGCTCTACTATTTTGCAACATAAGACAAAACTTGAATTATTTTTTTATTGTATAAAACACCTGTCAAGGGATTGTGGTAATATAAAACCATTTGAATTTGATGGATTATTTTCTATATTTCTGGAAGGTCTGAATGAGTTAATCACACCTAAAACAAATATTACATTTAGAAAAGATATCATTTATTTTAATTAAATAAAAAAATATAATGTCAATATAAGACTCTACAAAGTGTTCAAAAAAATGAGCCGTGTGACGTTAATAGATCCAACTTTTTTTAAGTGGTTTCCTTTCCCACTTCTTCTCTGATCTCTCCCTTTAATGACGTCACACGGCTCATTTTTACTGGGCAGTGTGTAGTCTCTGTCAATATCCACGAAAGAAGCCATTTTGGGTGGAGTACCACAGCCCTTTTGAGAGAAATCGCCTCTAGAAATAGCCACCCTTAATCTTATTTTACTTTTTCTTTAAAACACTAAAAGTGAAAATTGTAGGATTCGACTTATCCGCCCCCCTCCCCATTTCTTCTGGGGGCGTTACTGCATGTACGGTATAAAGAGAAGATTTTATTTTACATATTAAAGTAAATTAGCTGCTCTAATTACGACATGCATTACCTTGCGTCAGGGATTGTCCTTGGCTTAAAAATTGATTGAAACTTTGTTGGTTGTTTGGGGTAAACCGTCCTGGGATGGCTGGTTTAAATTGAAAATTATTTGGCAGCTGCTGAAAGCTGTTTGACTGCTGTTGAAAACTGTTGGGCTGCTGAAAGTTGCCTTGTGGAAGTTGCAAACTGTTTGTTGGCTGTTGAAAGCTGCTTGGCTGCCGTTGAAAACTGTTTAAATGCTGAAAGCCATTTAAAGGCTGTTGAAAGTTATTTTGAGGCTGAAAGTTATTTGGTTGCTGCTGAAAGCTGTTTGGTTGAGATTGGCTGGCTGACAGAAATGGATTAGGCTTTTCAAATCTATGTTCATTTCCGAAACCTTAAACAATAAAATTTATAATGAGCAAATCCTTTTCGCTAAACTGCCAAAAAATTTATTTATTGGAAACAATTTGATTTAAACTGGTTTAAATAAAGATTCATTGCACAATTTAAAAAAATGTTACAAATATTAGTAATAAAGTTAAATTGTAAATAAAAAGAGTTTAAACAGGTATGTACCTGGATCTTGAACATAAGTAACAGGCTGGAATCTGGAGGGTGCCGGATGCTCATTTCCAGTTATCACTAAAATATATGATAAATAATAAACCTTTCAAAAATGTGTACAGTTAAAATAGACCCTCAACTTTATTTTAAATATAAAATTAAAATGAAATTATTTTGGAGGAGTTCATTTTTCCCCTGCTTTATTTATCTTGGGGGAGGGATTTACTTTCCTCAAAAATAGTTATAAACCTTCCCTGGACATATATAAAACTTTACTATAAGGAACCCTTTAGGTTTAGAGGTTAGCTAGATCCTCCTATACATACACACACACACACACACACACACACACACAAGCACATTTTCCTTAAAGGATGAAAATGTGTTTGATTAGGGAAAAAATCCATTATAGTAGTCGATACAGTTTTTCTCCAGGTGCCATATCCATGTCTGTGTTAAATTTGTTCAAATTAATTCAAACTTTTCTCTTAAGTGTTTTGGTTAAACAGGAAAAAAAAAGAAGATTTATACCAATTATAATAAAATTTTCGCATTATCCTTAAAATTAATCTTAATAGCCTAAAAGGGATAAGAGCCCAAGGCTTCCAGCATGTTTATTAAAATTAAGAGCTACAGGTTATGTTGTTACGGTTAAAAGTGACATATTTTTTTGGCTATAGGTTTTATTTTTCCTTATTATGGAAACATCTAATTGAAACCTTGCCTTCATAAAAATGCACTTTTAATTATATCTAAGAATATAATCTTACACAGTTTTACTTGAGGTGGGAAGGATATGTTACCTCAAGAAAAATTCTAAAAGGTAAAAAACGTCTTTTTAATT
Organism: Acartia tonsa; assembly: GCF_053477335.1. Classification (NCBI taxonomy): domain Eukaryota; kingdom Metazoa; phylum Arthropoda; class Copepoda; order Calanoida; family Acartiidae; genus Acartia; species Acartia tonsa. Next base: position 39,775,687 of record NC_137271.1, on the reverse strand, counting down.
TGACGGTACTGTAAAACTCTGCAAGGGGCTCTAAAAATGCAGGATCCTCAATATATAAGATTCTAAAAACCCCCAAAAATAAATTCTTTTAATTAGCTCTTGGTTACATAAGAACCTAGGAAAATTTCGGCCAATGGTAGCGAAGTATTTTTTTATAAGGGAATTTTTCATAGAAAAAAAGGGATACTGAAAAAAGAGAGGGAGAGAGAACTGGATGGAATTAGAGAAAAAAGGATAGAAACGGTTTACTGTAGAGAAGGTTTACTAAAACAAGTTGGTCAAAAGAAACTTCTTTTAAACAATTTTTATTGAAAGGCGAAAATAAATAGAATAATTTACTGAAAGATTTTATTATTCTTTTGTTAAAATTAATTTTTGTTAAACTTCGTAATAAAATATTCTTTCAACAATTTCTTTTTAATTTTCCTTAAAATTGACATTCTAAAGGTTAAATATTCTTTAATTGTCTTTTCTATAATTAGGATAGGTCCGTCCGTACGTCCGTAACGGATAGTTTTTTTCGTCCGTACGTACATTTTAAACATGTTAATTTTTTTTTACTTTTTAAACAACAAATTTATCTAATCATCCGATTTATCTGATTTTTGGTATATTGATTCCTGGGACAACAAAGTATAATGTTATAAGCGAAGCAACTCTATAATCAAGTCCTAAAATTGTAAGTATGTCCATAAACATTATCCTGTATCAAGCAGTTTTTCAACAAATTTACTTACAATTTTGCTGACTCTTATACATTTATGTTCTGATTATTCATTTCTGATACTATACAAGTGTTAATGTCCGTTTGTCCTACCGTTTCAGTGCTTCGCTTTTATGGATGTTGTCATCCTTGTTCAATAGAAATTATACAAACTTTAATGTGAAGAAATATCAATTTAAATATAAAATCTTAAGAATAAGATTATAATGTATCACTTTATCTTCAATATTAATTCGTCATTATAAGAAACAAAAATAAAACATTTCTATTCTACCTTTTGAATTTACTTTGATGTTCGTACGAAGATACCCTAGTTAGAGAGAGGTTGCGCTACCAAGAACGTCCAAGCTTTTTCATTCTATGTTTTGGGGGGAGGTAAAAGTTTTAAAAATTTTGTTGGGAAGGGGGGTAATCTTTATATCATATAGGCAAGGAAGTTCAAGCTTTTTTATTTTTGGGGGGATGGGGTGGGGATTAGGCATTCACAAATTCATTTGGGGGGGGGGGGATGTTTAATTATCAACCATATAATCCCCCCTCCCCCTTGGACGCCCCTGTGCGCTACTTATATTATTACTACCTGAAGGCCGAAATGATTCAAGATTGTTGAAACCAAAAGGATTTGGATTTTCAGCCAATATTCTTCCTAAAATAATAAAAGTTACAATTAATTAAAGGGACGAGGGAGGATTTGAGCAGTAATATCCTCCCTTCCATATCCTGTTATATAAAGTAGTAAGCGTTTTTTGTCTGTCCCGAAGGATCTCGCTAACCGCTGAACTGATATTGTTCTCCTTTACAGTGAAGCTTCGTAGAGGTCCTGGGAAGATTTATAAACTATTTTTGGGGAGTCTTCACCCCCCTCCCCCAAAAAAAACTCTTTTAAAACTCAAATTTAAAATGGGATGAGGTTGACATTTCCCCCTCCTACCTTAAGTGCCCCTAGAGGCTTCTAGGGGGCGTAACCGCTAGTATTCTATGAGCTATTTCAAGTTTTACTACACCACACTATAAAAATTTATTCCCCTAAGTTTTGGATAGATAGTCCAACCGACCCCATTTTTCGTCAAATGAAAAAGGGGAATTTTTGCAGACAGAACTGATGTTTACATTTTGTTATATACTAGAAACTGGGAACGAAATTTGAGACGAATTTATTCGACGATATAATTTTTAGATTGCTAACTTTATTTAAAAAATTTCATATCTAACTTAATATATGTATATACATTATACGAGGAAATTTTTTTAAACGAATTAATTTACCCAGGAAAACCTTAATCCTAAAATAAGCGATAATTTATAGCTGACTCGTAGGCAATGATAAAATTATGCCCGTACGTAACAAAATGTGTACACTATTTTAACCAATTTTAATTCTCCTATTGGTGGAATCAGACTGTATGTCTCTTGAGTAACTCTATTTTTGAGATTTAAAAAACTTTTGGAGTGTCATAACCCCCTTAAACTCTATAATTAATAGGCCAATTGAAAAGTGAATTTCAGAAAAGCTTTATGTATGTCTTGAGTGGTTTTGGACTCTTCCCCTTCCCTTGCAGCTAGTAGAGGTGTCGCTAGTTACTATGAAAACTATATTTTATCCCATAGCCTGAACTAAAACCAATGATCATGGCTTTGAGATTAAAAACATTTCAAATTAAATGTGCTTTATTATCAAGGCTATTGAAAAACATATATTATCCTTATTACATGTGAAGTCTGATTCAGAAATCTGGGATAGGTTTATGGACAACGTTTTTTTTTGTAGTCAAAAATGACAATTATTTAGATTAAATGTATTGTTTTTTTCTGCATTTCTTATTCTGGGGAATTTGTCTCATATTGGGCGATATATGTTCCCAGTCCTCTTTGCTTTCAGGGAGTTGGAGGTGCAAAATGTGCAAACGCCCACCTCCCCTGACATGGTTTTAGGCTAATTTTCAGCCCTTCTATGTCCCTTCTATATCCCTAGTTGATAGAGGTGAAGCCGCTAGTCATCTAAAAAGAACTGTCATGAACAAAAAAAAACATATTTTCTTGGTACCTTATCCATGATTACAAAAGGTATACATTATTGAAATTGTCATGAGACAAAGTAGCCTCTTCTTTCCCATAAAAATTGGACAAATCAACATAATTTTTTTGTAGCAAAACTATTCTATAGTTTCTAAAAGTTTAAGTCAGTCTGTGTCGGTTCATTATTTACAAGATATTCTATATTTATATTTTAAATGTATATATCATTTTTTTGCTATTATTTTATCCTTTTAATAAAGTAACAGGATGTCTATTTGTGTGTTTGTCTGTTTGTTTGTCCGCTTGTCTATACCGAAAGATCTCGCTAACCGATAAACCGATCGGATTCTCCTTTACAGGGTAGCTTCTAATAGGTCCTAGGACCAATATATAGACCAAATAATAGAAAAATAAGTATACAGACTTTTCCTTTAAAAAGAACAATATGATTTTATTAACCATATCAAAATGCAGCTATTTTTCCTGAGAGTTTTTTTATTGAACATGAAAAAAAGTAAAACCTCATCTTGATAGATAGTTGTAACATTGTTAAACTTTTGTCCTTTTTTTTATCCTACTTCATACCTTTTTTTGTCTGAAGCTTAAGATCACGATAAGTACCGAATGAGTTCTCCGTATTAATGAACCTTAACATAGGACCCAGGATGGTTCTGGGCTATTTTTTATTTTAAGCTTTAAATCTTTTGATGGTATCAAGCTATTTTTTTTTGCCTTTCCCTGCTCCATGGCCAATATAGAGTCAATAGTCAATCCTTATAATAAAGTAATAGGATGTGTGTTTTTCTGTCTGTTTGTTTGTACCGAAGGATATCGCTAACCGATCGGGTCCTCCTTAACAGGGTAGCTTCTCATAGGTCCCGGGAAGGTTTATAACTATTTATCGTAGAGACTTCAATTCCAATGCGCTTAATTTTTAACATTCTATAAAACAAAATATAGGTTTTTACACCCCCCCCCCCTGTATCCTCGATTAAAATTTACTGTTTCATACTACAATGGAAAAATTGAAGGCAAAATTGTTTTTCTATAGATGCGATATTCTAGTCCCTTATTAATCTTCAAAAATCTAAAACCACTTAGAACATGATATGAAATTGAAGGTTACAATATTTTTTATGTTTGTGTCATGAGAATCAATTTGTACCATGCAATCCTAAAAAGGTTGTAATATGGCTTTTTGGGGGGTAAGGATAATTTTTATAAGCGAAGCTTTTCTATAATTAGTGTCGGTCCGTCCATATAACCGTCACGACAATTATCTATTTTCATTAATTTAAACAGTTTAGAGTTGTACAATCGATTTCAAACTTTGCGAGGTGATTTCTATAACAATTAGGTATGATTTAGGAATCAAAGCAACTCTATTATCGTTACAAGAAAGTCCGTAAGTCCCTTTAAAACATGCTGATTTTATTACTTTTTGACAACAAATGTTTGTATGTTATAATTGTCCTATTAATCTGATTTTTGGAATTTTATAAGTATCTCTATAATCAAGTCCAAAAAATGTAAGTATATCCTTAAAACTTGAACAGTATCCTGTTTTTAAGACGTTTTGCAACAAATTTACATACAATTTTGTTTAGACTTATGCATTGATATTCTGCTTATTCAGTTCTGAATCTCTAGTTTTAATGTTCGTTTATCCTACCGTCCATTTCAGAGCTTCGTTTTATTGATGTAATCATTCTTATTAACATGCAATGTGTGTTTAATGGAAATTAGATTTCCCTAATCATGTGTAAACTACAAAGATGTTTGTCTGTCTGTCAGAATGAAGCTTTATATATACTAAAATTCAATTTATTTTAATAGGGGATGGGCGAACTAAACTCCGTGAAGAAATGCTCACCTACCAAATAAAAAACAAATTTGGGGCTACCATGAAATAATAATATAAGTCCGTTGCTTTTTCGCATGTTTGAAACTGTGTATCATAGGCCGAGAAAGGTTTTTTCAGTGCTTTTGACAGAGTTCATGATTGAACATATTAAAATTAAACTATGTAAAACTACTCTATGTAAAATGAAATCTTTTAAGCCATTGCATTGGATCGATTGCCTTGACCGAAATTAGTTCTAGTATTAATTTATTTCAAATTTATATTTGGACGTGTATATACTTGTTAATGAGTATCAATTGTTTAAAATATATAAAAGGGTTTGAGATTAGTAATAACAGGATTTGAAACTAATTCGATTTAGATATGAATAGCTATGAATATCAGATTAGATATAGTATGTTTTAAAAAGTGAAGCTTTTCTATCATTAGGGTCGGTCCGTTCGTACGTCGATCTGTACTTCCGCCCGTAACGGATAGCTTTTTTTCGCTAATTTAGGACACACAGAAAACTGTCCCGAATTTGTATTAATTTTGAGGAACAAGACTCCAGTTACGTCATATTTTTCTTTCCCGAAAAAGGGAAGGGGGGAAGAAAATCTCTTCAAAAGAGATGGGGAAAAACCCCTTTTCTCCCATCTCTTTTTTCTTCCCCCCTTCCCTTTTTCGGGAAAGAAAAATATGACGTAACTGGAGTCTTGTTCCTCAAAATTAATACAAATTCGGGACAGTTTACTGTGTGTCCTAATTTAGGCATGTTAGAATTGTCCTATCGATTTCAAACTTTGTATGTTGATTCCTCTAGTAGTTAGGTACGATTTAGAAAGCGTCGCAACTCTATAATCGTTACCAGAAAGTCCGTACGTTCATTTTCAACATTTTTTCCCAACGATTTTTTATGTGATATATTCGTCCGATTTATCTGATTTTTGGAGTACTGATTCCTATATCAATAAGATACAAAATTATAAGCAAATCATCTCTATAAACAAGTCCTAAAAATGCCAGTATGTCCTTATACTGTATTCTTCGCTTTTATGGATCTTGTCATCATCCTTGTTTTTTAAGCTTTAATGGCATTCCTCCTAGCAACTAGTAGACTATCTACACAGGGATGGTAAAGCATGTAAACTCTTTTAAACTATGGCTTCCATCGCGATTTGAATCGGTTATAAACCACACGGAAAAATATTGTTTAGCATTATAGACAATTTTCTATGAATAATAAAAAAAATCCTAATAATAATACAAGGTTTAATAAACCGGAATGAATCTTTTTTATTTTACTATTCGCGGAAAGCTGTCCATAATACGATGCGATAAATAACTATTCTCTCTTAAAATCTATTGATAAGGAAAAAATGTTGTCTTCCTATAAAAGAGCATTTAAGAGATTTTACTATACAAACAAACGATTACAACCAACCACTTTCTTTCGTAGGATATATTACGATCCTTGAAAACAAAGTGTAATTTTAGACTTTAACGTGTTAATATAACAACTTACAACGGTGCTTTAAATTTTAATTTAAACCAAGGATAATTTTGACCGAAAATTGCGCAGCAATAACAAGTTGAAGATACTTTTTACATAAAAAGGAACCGTAAGCTGTTATGCATTCAAAGCTTAAGAAAATCTGGATTCTGGAAAGAAGACAAAGTAGCGGGTTTCTTCGCATTTCACAGTAGCTTTTTATAGGTTATTGTAGGTTAGGTAAATGTTAATGATTACCCCCGCATGGTTAGGAAATTAGCCCCGCAGGGTTAGAGCCCCCGCAGGGGCTAGTAACAAGAGAAAATACGATGAAACCCGCCAATCCAAAAATCAAAGCCTAGCAAATATCGAAATAATTACTTAGTAATTATAAGCATTGCTAGAGTTAAAAACAAAAATCTATTAATCTTTAAAGATTTTAGGCAATTAAAAACTCACTTTTTTATATAAATCCCAAAAGTGAACGTTCTTTTAAGAACTGACAGAAATACCTTGTTCATTGAGTAGCTGCACTACTAAGAATAAGCAATTTTACTTTAAAAAGGCCATAATTTAGGTAATTTATTTTGACAATAAAAACATTTTAAATTGGTAAAACTACTTATAACTTTTTGAAATTAAAATAATAGCACGTTTTAAAGGTCAATAAAATCCCATTTATAATAAAAAAAAGTAGGCCATTTTTCATTTTTTTTGTTAATTTGATATTTTCGAACGTTTAAATAAAAAATCAGAAATAAAGGTTGTGGTATATTTTTTTATTCATTACATTTTGAAAAATCATATTTAATAAGCCAGTTAAACCCTTATTTAGTTTAAGTTGATTAAAATTAAGAGAAGCCATATTGGACCGGACGACAAGTCCCTTAAAACCGAGTTTTCCAGGTTTTTGGTAGTAAGATATTTTTTAAACAAGGATGACAACATCCATAAGTAGCAAAGCTAAAAAATTATGAATTGATATCGGGAAAAAAATCTACGATAGAGCAGTGTCATACAATAAACATTAAACTTGATAAAATAGGGAAATCACGCAACCTTTAAAATCACGAAAACTTTAGGAAAAATCTAGGAATCGATCTAGCACCCAAATAAATAGACAAATCTTAATAAAACTTGGTGTAAACATGTAGAATGAAGAATTAATTAAGCCTAGAAAATTTCAGCATATGTCATAGGAATCTTCATTAAGAATTTCAGCTGTCTATCTTGAATAGATGCCGAGAAAATTACGTTTCCCCCTTTCCGTATCTGACGGACAGACAGATGGACATTATGAATTAAAGAGTAGCTTCGCTACGAACAAATCGTTTCAATACTCTTGTTTCAATTGATTATCATTTACTGCAATCCCCTCCTCCAAAAAATATAAAAAGAATAAAATTATTTTTTGACAATCCCAAATCTGTGTGAGAGTTAATGAAACATAAAAATGATGACTTGAACGTTTTAAAGTCAATTAAGTGTTGGCGATAGTATTATACAGTCAGTTTTTATATTCTATACAAAAAAACTTAAATTTTATGAACAATTCTTATAAGACCAATGTACCAATTTTCTTTAAGACACCTTTTTTGTCAATTGCAAATTGTTATTGTAGCTTTGTATATAAATATAACTGCCCCTACCCCCATCTTTTTGCAGCCCTATCCTCTATTTAAGAAGCAACATTTTAATTTGTAAAACCTTTCCAATCTAACAAGGATGATAACAAAGGAACATTAACACTTGTAGAGTGTCAGAACTGAATAAGTATAATATTATCAGATAAGTCTAAACAAAATCTTAAGTAATTTTGTTGCAAAACTGCTTAATTTCATGATACTGTTTAAGTACATACTTACATTTTCGGAATTTCTGGTAACGATTATAGAATTGCTGCACTTTCTAAGCCGTACCTAACTGTTATAAGTATAATCATGCGAAAAGACAATTCTAACCTATTTTAATTAACGAAAAGAGAAACCGTTACGGACGGACGGACCAACACTGATTACAGAAATGCTTTGTTTTGAAAAATATGTAGTTTTATGAAAACGTGATATTTTGTGTCTGAGTGAAATCCAAATTTATAATGAGGAAGAGAAATAAAATGTCAATGATTGGATTTAATTTCTGTGTCTATAATTATATCAAATCAATAGTACATGTACCTTTCATTTAGTGTCGAGGGGATGACGGTTATTTGTTTTCTGGGATGTGTATCAATGTAAAATAGCTTAAAACGTGCCCATGATATTTAAAAGTTTCCCAAAAAGTGTTAGATTTCACTAAATAGTATTTTCTACTAAAATTATATAAACAATTATCTTTTTCAAAAGAGGTAGGTAAATTTTACCATTTTAGGACAGGGCAAGTTGATAGAAATATATAAGATAAAAGTCTCTCACCTGATTTCCTAGCGTTCACTATTCTTGGAACAATATCCTAAAAAATACATTAATAATCTATACATATTTATATAAACAAAAAAATTTATTATGTGTCTTTTAATACACAAAATAAATAAGATATAAAGGTTAGGATATATAAGTTTGAAGGAATTTTAATGTTAGGGGAAGATTTGAAAACTGCATCAAATTTTAAGGATTTCTTATAAATTTGTTTTTTGGATAATTCTTTATCTAAAAGCGGAAATACAATTTAAGTTAATTAATTTTGACATCTGTGTTTGGTGGATTGAAAACTATCGGCGCTCTGATTGGAGAAGCTTAAGTGTCGTGCATCATTCACCCAATTAGAGCGCAGGTTGTTTCTAATCCACCTATCCTATTGGTCAAAATGAATTAACTTAAATTGTATTTCCGCTTTTAGATAAAGAATTATACAAAAAACGAATTTTATAAAAAATCTTTAAAATTTGATGCAGATTTCAAATCTCCCCCTAACATTAAGATTCCTTCCTACTTATATATCCTAAGTAGGTGCTATAGATTTTTTACTTTTAAGTCAAAACTCAGTCAAGTTACTTGAACAGTTGAAAATTATATTTATTTTGCAACTTCTACATACCTAATAATACTATTATTAAGTATCATAATATTATTAGCCTTTTCAAAACAATTTATGTAATAAATCCTCCATTTGCCAATTTTTGGGGCGACTGTCTTAAATTCTGCGATCCTTTCAACTTTTGAAGAATTCATTTTTAAGAATTTAATGTAAAGATAAGTTTTTAAGAACCCACCTCAGGCTAAAATGTGGTTTTAATAAAGCTCTTTAATTGCCTATAAGAAATGACGCCATACAATATGAATGACCAATGATTGGCCAATACAGAGACTAAATAACCAATTGTAGGACAGTATACATTTTAATTGGCCAATGGTAGGCCAGTATGATGTAATTTTGATAGATACTATAAAAAGCTTCTGTTTGAATTAAAATCAAAGAAAACTGACCTCAATCCCAAAGCTTTCCCTCTTCTTTCTGCCACTGTTCATATTCATATTGTTATTATTATTGTTATTGTTGTTGTTATTATTGTTGTTGTTGTTATTGTTGTTGTTGTTGTTGATGTTGATGGTGGTGACCAGCACGGACACAAAGGACTTGATGAAGGCCAGGAAGGGAAAGATGACAAAGGTCTGGTGACAGTCCTGAAACATACCAAGAGTTAATCACTAACATAAAATTTGGATAAACTGCAGTTCATGGTAAAATATGCCTGGTAACGAATATTTCCAAAAATCTATGAATTTTAAAGGCTGCTAGCTGCCAAACGGCGGAACTTACAGATCATGCCTACACACCGTTATAAGCAGCATAAGAAGGCCTACAAATAATCTGGAATGGCTAAGGTTCAATGATGCAGGGAAAGCTCCACTGAAGAAAAAAAGCGTAAAATAGGTCTTTTTCGCGCATTTCTCTGCACTGCGAGATAATTATGCATTATTGATTTATGGCTATTCCAGATTAACTGTAGGCCTTCTTATGTCGCTTAAAACAGTGTGCGGGAATGATCTGTACGTTCAGCCGTTTGGCAGCTAGCAGCCTTTAAAATTCATAGATTTTTGGAAATATTCGTTACCAGGAATATTTTACCATGAACTGCAGTTGATCCTAAAATTTATATTGAAAGGATTTTACACAACCTGGATAACCTCTCGAGGAGGTCAGACATGTACATGTGTATCTCTTAGTTAAATCTTGGAATTGAAGTGCATGAAGTGGCTGCTGCCAATCGCACTAACTTTGTCTGGAAGTCATAACTGTAAATGGTAGTAAGTTTCGCCTGTTTTGGGCTAAGGCATTTACCCATTTTTTTACTTTAGATATCGCACATCTGACATAGCAGCAGTAGTAACTATTAAAAACGTCCTCTATTAAATTTCATAAGCGGTTGGATCACTTTTTTGTTAATTCATAGCAAGTAATTATTTAGTCTTTTATGAAGACGAGCTTTTCTATAATTAGAGTCGGGCCGTCCGTACGTCCATCCGTCCGTTACAGTTAGATCTTTCCGTTAATTTAAAAAGGTTAGAATTGTCCTATCGATTTCAAAGTTTCCATGCTGATTCCTAGAACTTAAAAGTTAGAGACTACTTAGAAAGCGCAACAACTATATAATCGTCACCAAAAAGTCTGTACGTCCATTTAAAACAAGCTGATTTTTTACTTTTTTGACAACAAATTTTTGAATGTTAAAATCATCCTATTTATCTGATTTTTTAAATACTTATTCCTATTACAACAAGGTATAGTGTTATAAGCGAAGCATCTCTATAATCAAATCCTAAAAACGTCAGTATATGTCCTTAAACAGTAACATGTTTTTAATTAGTTTTGCAACAAATTTACTTACAATTTTGTATAGACTACTGCATTAATATTTAGTTTATTCAGTTTTGCTGACACTCAACAAGTGTTCATGTTGTCATCCCTGTTTATATTACGATGACCTAAATACTAAATTACAATAATAGTTATTTCTCGCATCGTATTATAAACGGCTTTCCGCGGATATAGAATGTACAATTATAAAATTAAAACCAGTCTTTTTAGCCCCGAGATGCCGAATTCACCGGCTAAAAAAACTGGTTTTAATCATATGATTATACATTTTTATATTCGTAGAAAGCTGGATATAATATGATGCTAGACATAGTTTTTCCGTATGGATGAGAACCGGTTCCTATCCACCGGATTCGAATGAATACGAGAAAAATTGTTATAATCTTACCTTTCCATAGCCATCATCTCTTTTTGTTATCCCTTTTTCTTTATCTCCATTCTTATTCTAATTCAAAATATGTTTAAATTATACTTAAAACATGAAAATGTAATTTTTTCTTTTCTTTTTATTTTACAGTTTTATTCGCAATGTTATTTAATTATTGCATATAATTTCCACCATTTGGCTTCGAAACCGATTGATATCTACTTGATTAGAACCAGTTCTCAGCTTAAAAATCGTGTATAACATCGTATTAAACATGATTTTACACGAATATTAAACAAATACCAGTTTTGTTTGCCTGGGTCTTCGGCCCCTATGGGTTAACAAAACTGGTTTATAATTTCCATTTTACTATCCGCGGAAAGCTGTCTATAAAATTATACGATAAATAACTAGCCTGGGTCTTCGGCTCCTCAGGGTTAACAAAATTGGTTTTAATCTTCTAGTTTTTCATTTTATTATCCGCGGAAAGCTGTCTATAATACTATGTGATAAATAACTATTATTTGGATGTTTAATTTCAGGTTATAGATGGTGCCATAAGGGCTAAACAAGTATTTTGGTCTAATATTGTTATATTCAGTCCATTACTCAAGCATTTTAAATTAATACAATAACTTATATATAATAATGAAATATAAACATACTTTGATTGCCTTTGAATCTTTGAATTTGTGTTTTAATTTTTTCTGCATTTTTTGCATAATTTTGACAGAATCTTTGTAAAACTGTTTCTTGTCAAATTTAAGATGATCATTATTTTTATCATCATGTTGAAGATTTTCTGCCATAGCTGTCAAAGAATTCATTTCTTCATTCACATCTTTATCAGAAGACACTCTTTACTTTGCACATTTTGAAAGCTGTTTTTGCCTTTTTATATAATTTGATCCTTTTTAATCAACCCTACTAACGGACTCTTTGCAAAAGGGGATGTTCAGACCGAAGGAGGGAGGGCATTATAAAGTTTCATAAGCTGATTGATTGAAATGTCCACACATAATTAAAATCAACGGAAAGGGTAATTTTGTATATCATCAGTGGGGATGTTCATCAATTTAACGGCAATTGTCTTTCACCTTAGAACTCCAGCTTCGCACATCAAATATAAGCTACTAGTATCTATTATCTAATTCTATTAATAAAAACAAAAGCTAAGAGTGTCCCTTGTAAGCAACTGTTTTTGTTGAAGCCACTCGATTCAGCGCGGAGGTGGTCAAAAAACTTTAAAATTAAATCTTCCACTTGACTTTTATCTGTAACGGTGGCTGGTTTACTTGATTCAGTGGTGGCGGATTTTTCTATAGTAGGCGTAGTGTAGGTTGTGTTGCTTTGAGATCTGGTACAAATTTGTGTCAGAGAGTTATTACAATGGATATATAAAACGTGGATATATTGACTGGGTAAAATTTGTCGTCAATCTAGGTTGCTAATATGGGCCTCAATTATTGGTCTGTTTGCTAAACCTTTAGGAGGGGAGGGGATGGGGTAAAGATAAATTAGCCAGCTGCAAGCGTCACTTTATTAGAGAATATAAAAAATCTGGTGCAACATCCAAGTAATAATATATAGATTGTTATTTAATAAAATAATTAGGGAGATTTATTTTAATGGTAGACAAATTATTTTGCCTCTAACTTTTCTGTATTAAAAATTATTTTCTATAAATATATTTATGAAGCAAGCTTTTGTAGATAGAAAAGTAATGTTTATTTTTGGCAAGATAGGTATGCACTTGACGCATCATTCCCCCTGTTGATATATATTTTTTTTCTCAATAATCAAAGAAAAAATTGAAATAAAAATCTAATACCATAATATTCATATAATTAACAGATTTTAAACGTACGAATTTACCGGTAGTGATTTTTATCTACGACTATGAATTTTCATTCAAAGTTTCAATTCAATAATACGATACTAACACACTCAGATTAAGTTTAAAGCTATCCATAAAAGTATCAGAAAATATTTTTTGAAAATCATTTTTAATGATTATTTAAATTTATCTTTTTTTTTTGTTCAATTGTTCAAAAAATGATCATAAATAAATCCAGCTTCCTACATATTTCAAATCTATAATTACGTAGCCTTGTTAGGGGATTTTAACAAGGACGATTAAATTAATTTTAGTGTAGAAACAGAGGATGTTCTTTATTGATAGATCATAAAATTTTAAGTAATGTTAGTAGTTAATAAACATTGTCTGATGTAATTGTAATAAATTTTTATGAAATCCTTTAACATATATCTTATTGGAAAACAATATGAAATAATACATAAGTTGCTTTTAATTTCTGCATTATCAATGAATATTTATATATCTGTACATTGTTCGTAGCTTTTAAGTTTTAAAGAAGACTAGCGGCTGCGCTCCTAGCATCTACAAGGAGAAAATAGCCTAAAACCATCCCAGGACCTATGTGAACCTTCCATAAAAAAGAGAACTCAATCAGTTCAGCAGTTATTGAAATCTTAAACTTAATATAACTCAGTTTTACGTACATACAGAATTGAACAGTTAATTGAAGAAAAGCCCTGCTAATAATAAAACAATAGGACAATCAAGGTATGAGATAAACCATAATCAGGAGTCTTTACACAAAAAAAAAACAATTAAAATTTATCTTTAATAATATATTTTAAATCTTTCATTATATTTAAAGCAAATTTTGTAAATACAAGTATGACAACATCCATAAAAGCGAAACGGTAGGACAAACGAAGATTAACAGTTTGTAGAGTGTCAGAACTGAATAATCGGAATATAGATGTATAAAATTCGAAACAAATTTGTATTAAATTTGTTGAGGACATACTTACATTTTTAGAATTTGATTATAGAGATGCTCCGCTTATAACATTGTACTTTGTTGTCCTAGGAATCAGTATACTAAAAATCAGATCAATGGAATAGTTATTTCACATAAAAATTTGCTGTTAAAAAAGTTAAAAAATCAACACATTTAAAATGGACGTACGGACATTTTGGTTACGATTATAGAGTTGATACGTTTTCCAAATCCAATTTAACTACTACAGGAATCAATCTTTGAATAGAGAGCCTCTAGATGCTAGGGGCGTTGTCACTGGTTGTATATATTGTATTCAAACAATTTTCGCATAGAGTTTTACAACATAAGTTAATTAAATCATAAAAATGTTAATTTTATAACAATTGTTTTACCCTATAAAAAAGGATAATTTTTCCAGTCCTGTTGAGCTTGGAAGTATTTTGTTTTCAATAGTTTGTGTCGACAAGTCACTTGCATCCCAAATATTGCAAACAACTAACCCTTTGATTACTCGACCCTTCTCTGGAAGTCCTAACTTTGAATGATTACTCGTGTTTTTATGTCAATGCATTCCCCCTTCTATTATTTTTGTTTTCTTTTGCATCTGACATATCGCAGAAGGTAACACTCGTATGACATGATTTTGGTCGTGATTCGAACTCACCACCTCCCTGACGAGCAGATGTGCTATAGTTGTGGGTAAAACAGCACAACAAGAACACCAAAGTTCAACTGGGAGAAGAATAAAGTTTTACAGTAATAATAAGCAATGCCAAGGTAAAAGTGTGGGTCTATCAGGGCAGACTAAGTCTTTGGATTCTTCATTTTGGGGGTAGCTGGAGGAGTCTGAAATGTCTCCACTAATAACCTTTTTTTTTCTAAAACTCTAGATTTTGTTTCAACTATAAGGGGTTGGGGGGGGGGGGGGTTGGGGGGGGTTGCGCAATGACATCTGACCGTAAACCGTGAGCAAAATAGGTTAATTATTGAGCTAGAATTTTGAAATATGGTACAAAAACATAGTTCTATTGTTACTACATCTAAATTGCAAAAAAAATCCAATTAAAAACAATTAACTATTTCAAATAAGCGTTCATGAACCATAGCTGTTATATTATACACATAACGTGCTTATGTACAATCTTGATATTATAAGTACAAAAACATTAATCAGGTTTATCTTTTCTGTTTATTATGCTGTTTTGATAGTAGCTATGAAAAACCCACATATTAAGTAAAGAACAATGTCTGTTTAATTTTTTTCAACCCTGCGCCTTGGGCGATAAATTAGTAGAGCAATATAATAACATAACTCACTGCAGTTATAATATAGATATTTCTCAGGAAACTAAAGGGATAAGACAATGACCGATAAATCGATGTACATTCACATTGATGATATACAAGATTACCCCTCTGAGAAACATACATACTAGAATTGTATATGATTTACTGTACAACAATTTACTCTGTCTTTTAAGATAAAGAATAGATTCATTAACTAAGAACATAAGTGTAGCTTCTCTTTAATTAAATTCATCCGTCCACCCGCCTGTATGTCCGTTTGTCATCTAAAGAGAATCCTAATTATATGTATCTTTCAAAAGCGAAGTTTTTTCTATAATTGGGGTTCGTCCGCCCTTTACGGTTAGCTCTTTTCGTTAATCTAAGCAGGTTAAATTATACTCTCAATTTCATACTTTCGGCACCTCGGGGCCAACAAAAACTTGTTTTAATCTTATAATTGTACATTCTATATCCGCGGAAAGCTGTTTATAATACGATGCGAGAAATAACTATTCTTCAGCTAAAACAATAGGTAATTAGAACGGTAACCTTAACCTTACTTTTTAAATATCCTTATTTTAATTATCAGTTATTTTTTATAAGCACAGTAGATATATTTTTGAAAATTCATCATAGCATATACTTTTTTACATTGTTCTATTTATTCTATTATATTAATTAATAAGGGTTTAAGTCTGAAGCTTAAGATCTCAATAACTACTAAACTGATTAAGCTCTATATTTTTAGATGGTTTTAGACCATTCTTATTTCAGATCTAATGTCTTGCTTCTTTCTGTCTCTTCGAATATACCGCCCCTAGAGGGTAGGGTATAGGATTATTTACATGAAGGGTCAATTATCCCAGATAAAAATACCTATTTAAACGAAATTTGGCAAATGAACTTGCTTTGCTTTATTCCTTTAACGAGTTTTCTCGTATTCATTCGAATCCGGTGGATAGGAACCGGTTCTCATCCATACGAAAAAACTATGTCTAGCACCGTTTTATAACCAGTTTTCTACAAATATAAAAATGTACAGTCATAAGATTAAAACCAGTTTTTTAGCCCGTGCCTTCAGCATCTCGGGGCTAAAAAAACTGGTTTTAATCTTATAATTGTACATTTTATATCCGCAGAAAGCCGTTTATAATACGATGCAAGAAATAACTATTCCAGTATGGTTTCAAAACCGATTAATATCCGCTGGATTAGAAATGGTTGTCAATACTGAAAATCATGTATAGCATCGTATTAAAGACAATTTTCCACGAATATAAAGATAATCCTTGGAAAGCTGTCTAAGATACGATGCGATAGATAACTATAGTTTATCCAAAAGAAACAAAATGTTATAAAAAAACATGTAATAATATTTATTTAGGCAATTTTAAAAATATCTTTTTAAAGAACACACATTATTGTCAAAATAACTTTAAAATTGATATAAAACCTTGAAAACGTCTTAATGCGAATACTGTAATATATCTCAACGTCTATTTAAAATATCAAGCTGTTTATTTTTACGCCTAAAGTGAAATTAGGTTTGTTATTGTTTGCCTAACAAAGACAATTTTTTCATAAGCTGCGCAGCAATAATAAGCTAAACAATTGTGATAACATTTTGGCCCATCAATGATTTGACAAAAATGATTATGAAACATGCAATTGATAGTTCAAAAAGTTTTGTTCATTTTTTTTAATTTTGAAAACTCATCCAGAAACAAAAATTATTTTTCAACTATTTCAGTAAACACTATAATATTATGGCTTATTTGACAAGAATGACAACATCCATAAAAGCTAAGCTCAGAAACGGTAAGACAAACGAACATTAACACTTGTAGAGTGACAGAACTTAATAATTAGAACATAAATGTATGTAGTCGAAAAAAAAGTTGTAAGTAAATTTGTTGAAAAACTGCTTAAATACAGGATAATAATTAAGGATATACTTAGATTTTTGGGAATATATTATAGAGATGCTTCGCTTACAACATTGTACTTTGTTGTCCTAGGAATCAGTATTCCAAAAAACAGGTCAATCGGATTATTATATCACATAAAAATTTGTTGTTAAATTAAAACAGTTAAAAAACAACATGTTTAAAATTGACGTACGGACATTCTGGCAACGAATTTACATTTGCTCCGCTTTCTAAATTATACAGGAATCACCATTGAAAAGTATGGAATCGATAGGACAATCATAACCTGTTTAAATTAAAGAAACTGTCTGCTACGTACGGACGGACGGACCGACCCTAATTATAGAAAAGCTTCGCTTTGAAAAAGATGGAGGAAGATTGTAAAATATCCCTCTCTAAATGATTTGTTATGTAATACTCTCCTACAGAGAGAGGACAGATACAGGAAACCAGAATAATTTCCTTCAGGAGCCTAAACAGTGTTCTAATAATATTTTCAAATTTCAAATTTAGTAAATGATTAATTCAAATATTCTATTCTTAAACATACAAAGATTCCTTAAACGATAAAGCCAATATGGATTTGCTTTAAAGGAAAGCTTTTTACTAATTTATTGAAGTTGTGAGCAGTTGCTAATTTTCAAGATATTGATCTCGATTATTGAAAGATATTGAATATTTGGCATTTTGATAAAACACTGACCCCCCCCCCCCCCCCCCCCCTCCAAAGAATTGCATAAGAAAGTTTAAAATCATCAATTACATACAAACCCTAGAGGTTAATTGGGTCTAGTTCAAATATTTTGTAAAACCAGGATGACAACATCCATGAAAGCAAAGTTCCAAAAAAGAAGGAACAAAGACAAACGAACAATAACTCTTGGAGATTGTCAGAACTTAATGAGAATAACATTAATTTGTAAGTTTAAACAAAAATGTACACACATTTGTTGCAAAATTGCTTTAAATACAGGATACCGTAAAAGAAATGTTCTCATTTCATACAAAATATTGATGTCAAAATAAAATCATTAAAAATCAGTAAGTTTTTGAATGGACGTACAGACTTTACTGTAACTAATTAAAAAAAGGATTCGCTTTTACAAAAAATCACTGGAAACGAAAGACATATATATAAAGCTATACAAGATTATGCATAAATTAAAGTGAATTTTTACAGAAAATTTTTATTAAATCATTGATTGCTGTTTCAATTTTTAAAAATTATTTCATGAACAAAAAGTTACAGTGATTTTGACTGATGGTTTAATTCGGACAGACGGACAAAAGTGGCGACCATCAACAATTCTTCAACAATTATTCAACAATTCTTGGAAAATCACGAAACCTACCCTGGTAATCGTCAGCTGATATAGCAAAAAGAAAGGTGCAACTATGTCTATATTGCACTATTGTTCATTTCAGATAGTATAAATCATAAGCTATCACCAAACCTCGTTAGCTTCTGAAGTTCTGCTTCTTAAATCAAAACAAAGATTTCTTACTAAAGAATTTAGAATTAGGGAGATTTAAAAAATATTCTAAAATACTTAATGAAATTAAAATCTTTACATTTTTTTCTTATTCAAGATATTTGTAACTGTTTACAAACAAAAAAAAAATATTTTAAAAATTTTTTAATCAAAAGCACTTTGATCAACACCTTGATTAACCCCTTGAGGCAGGTTAAGGCAAAAGTTTCAAAACGATTCAATAACTAAATAATATCTCACTTTATGAATCTATAAAAAATTAAATAGGACAAATCCAACCCAATACTCACAGCATCTTGGATCTTTACAAAAAAATTAAAAATTCGAACTTATGCCTAAAGCTCAAAATTAAATTCATTGTTCATTACTTATCAAACAAGGATGACAACATCTATGGGAGCAAAGCTCTGAAACGATAGGACAAATGGACATTAACACTTGTAGAATGTCAGAACTGGATAATCAGAATTTAAATGTATAAGAGACGAAGCAAAATTGTTAGTAAATTTGTTGAAAAACTGCTTATTACAGGATAATGTTTATGGACATACTCACATTTCTAGGATTTGATTATAGAGTTCCTTCGCTTAAAATATTGTACTTTGTTGTCCTAGAAATCAGTATACCAAATCAATAGGATATTTAGATCACATAAAAATTTGTTATTAAAAAGTAAAAAAAAATCAACATAATGTTTAAAATGGACATACAGACATTCTGGTAACGATTATAGAGTTGCTACGCTTTCTAAATTGTACCTAACTACTACAGGAATCACATGCAAAGTTTTAAAACAATAGGACAATTCTAACATGCCGCCCCTTTGATCGTTTTTTGTTTTTTGTTTTACATTAATGGTAGGGAAAGGGGGGACTCTGTGCTCTACAAGGCACTTTGGGGGAAATTACCCATATTTTAAATGATTAAAAAAGTTTGTAAGTTGTAATATTCGGAGGAGATTAGAAGTTTTTAGGTTTGATTTTTGCAGTACTTATCAAATCATGATTTCAGGGAAGCTTTTTTATTTTAGATTCCTATTTCGCCACTTTCCTCCAACGTGTTTAGCCATTAGATACAAGAAGTTGCTAAGAAAGGCAAAATTAAACTACAACAAATATTGTAAAATGTATGATTGTGAAAATACATAGCTATGTAGTTCCGAATTTTATTGCTAGGTGTCGTAAAAACCTTTTTTGAATTTAAATTTGTATATGAGATAAATATTTAAACAATCTTAAATATTAATATTAAAGTATTACAGCTATTCACTCTTTAGGATTTATAATATATTTATTCACTATTTAACATATAATTTACGAGTAGTTTATGAATTAGATAAAATACTTAAAAGTTTTAAAAAGGCATTTTTCTGCTTATACATCTTCAAACTGAACGGGCAGATGAACTCTGACAATCCTTTTAGCACGGCTTTTAGTAAACAAAGCAAAAAGTGCTAAATTAATGCTTTAGTTTCTTATCAAATTCTGTCAAAAGTTGCTTTATCTCATCATCAAGTTTAAACTGGAAATCTAAGAAATCAACTCTAAAGCATTGTTTGCCAGAATAGCCTTCCCTTGTCCCTGGTGGCGACATATCTTAATTTTAGGGTGGCTGCGCCCTTCAAAACTTTAGATGGCAAGAAGGGATTTTTGAAGAATAAAGTTTTTTTATGTTTTGAAACTAAAGAAGTAATCACATTAATTCCAAATAAGTATACTTTTTCATTTTAGGGGATTGGTAGACAAACTTTTTGTTCTTATGACATGATGTTTAAATGTAACTGGCGTCATCAATAATACAAAGTAGCTTTATGTATGTCCGTCCTTCTGTCTGTCCGTCCGTCCGTCCGTCTGAAGCTTAAGATCTCGGTAACCACTGAACCGATCGGATTCTACTCTTCAGGGAATATACCTACTGATCCTGTGGTGGTTTTAGGTTTTTTTCTTGGGGGGGGGGGGGTACACCCCCACCCCCAAAAAAAATCCCCCCCATTGTTTTTTTTTATTTTTGTAGAATATTTCCTTGGTCCTTTTTTTGTAGAAGATTTCCGTGGTCCTTTTTTTTACGAATTTCACATCAACTTTTTTTGATCACCTCTTGGGGCAAAGCCCCTAGAGGCTAGGGGCGAAGCCGCTAGTATAAATAAAAGAAATACAGGTTTTCATTAGAAACTAATAGTCTGCTTTAAAAAACACACATATTGTCTTTGAAACGGATTTAAATATTTGGTCATGGTATATAACATTGATTGCACAAAAATTATTTAGTTTTAAATTTTTATAAACAAGAATGATAAATTCGTACCTAACGTAGCATTAAAAGTTACAAGAACTGCTTCATGAAGTGTTTGACATTCATAAATCCACAATCTTAGATATCAATATAAAATGTGTAAACTCAATCTGTTTTTGAGAAAAGTCGTACTATCAAAAGATTAAGGGACTTATATCATCAGGTCCTACAAAACTGGAGTTAATTCTGTAATTCTGATTTTATTATCGGCTCAAAACTGTCTATAATACGAGAGGACGATAAATATACTTACCAGCTAACGACTTTTATAGATACTATCCTTATAATAAAGTAACAGGATGTCTGTTTGTGTGTCTGTGTGTTTGTACCGAAGGATCTCGGTAACCGTTGAACCGGTCTGGTTCTCCTTAACAGGATAGATTCTTATAGGTCAAGGGAAGGTTTATAACTATTTTGGGGGAGGGTACTACCACCCTCCCAAGAGAAATCGCCCTAGAAAAAAATTCCCATTCCAAAAAAAAATTTTTGTTAATTTTTTTAACTAAAAAGAAAAATACTTTTTCTTTTCAAATCTAAAATAATAAATTGGGTTATTAAATTCGACTCTCTCCTCCTCAAGTGTCCCTAGAGGAGTTTATAAAACAAGAATGTCAACATCAACATGATGAATAATTCATAGTAATAACGAAACCTTTCTGAAAAAAAATAAAAGTAATTTTAATGTTATTTGTATGCATGACCGACAGACGGACGGACAAAGGAAACCATACACTTGATGCTCATTGATACAGGGAATCTTCACTATAAATTCCAGTCTTCAATCTTCAATAGTAGCCGAGATAATCACATTTTCCCCATAGAGTCACAGACGGACGGACTGACAAAGTGAACTATAGAGTAGCTTCGCCACTAAAAAAAGTGCACATTTCATACACAAATTTCCTTTGGTTTGTCGTTCGAGTTAGATTTCGTAAAAGATTTTGAGAATTGTGGAAATTTGTTTGTGTGGGGTGTGGGAAGTGTGTGGGGCGAGGGGACTGGTCACCATCTGCTGAATTTTCTTGGCTCTCCCTGAAAAAATAATAGAGTTATTAGTTATAGAGAATCATGTCAATGAAGTACAGTAACCAAACTAGCGCATTAGAAAAATTAAAACTTAAACACATTAGATAAACTGTAAAATTATCTGGAACCTAATATATAATCATATTCCCTAATTCATTAGCAATAAGAATTATTAAAAATTAAAAATTTTGATTGGTTAGTTTAAACTACTGGTGTCCAAACTTTTCTTCTAATATTTTTTTCTAAGAAGGGATAATCTAGTTATCATCATTTGGGGATGTACAATGTACATCAATTTATCGTCCATGGTCTTATCCCTTGAGATCACTAATATTTTTTTTAAATTACAAAATTTGTTAGATATCACTCTATTGATGATAACTTAATTGTTATAAAATCTAAGAAGTAGGAAACTATATGAAATTCGTCACACTTATTTTCACACAAAAGATACGCATTCACAAGAAGGATTAGTGTCCATCGACGGCGATGAAGACCTAACTACTAGGGGCACTTGAGAAGGGGATAGTTGAATCCCAAAACACATTTTCTTTATTTTAGATTTTTTTAAAAAAAGTAAAAAGATTTTTAGGGGGGGGGACTGACATCGCATCACCCCCTCTACTCTCCCCCAAAATAGTTATAAACCTTCCCGTGACCCTGTTAAGGAGAACCCGATCGTTTTAGCGGTTAGCGATATCCTTCGGTACAATCAAACAAACAAACAGACAGACAGACATCGTTCTTCTTTGTATTAAAGATAAATCTAAGGCACCAATAAATTCTCAAACCTTATACAAGTTGCATTGTTTAAAAGAATGTTAGTTAAAGAATTGTAAAATAATTAAAAATCAGATTTTTATTCTGCAAGATTCCACCTATCTGATGTCCGTAGTTAATACGGAATTACAGATTGTAGGACTGTATGTATGTCCATTTGAGTTGTAGGGTAGCTTTACTTACAGAAATTTTTAAAAGTTACTGACCCACGTTAATGCAATATTCAAATAAAGCATTTTTATTTTATTTTCAAGAGACCTCTTCCCTAATAAATCTGTTTTATTGTAGTTTATTAGTAGCAAAGCTTCTATAGAACTAGGTTCGGTCTGTATGTCTGTAATTTGCAGTATGTATGACAAAGTAAGTCAATTTGAATTAATTAAGTTTTTTCATCTTTTCATTAACCTTTCCTTACAAATCTAATTTAATCTTTTTCGTACTTAATTTTTTTTTTGTTAGATGCTAAAATTTTTTTATATGTCATAGATAAAACCACACCAGTTATTATTTACGATCTTCCTTGAAAAGAAAAATCGGGTTTAGTCCCTTTCGTGGCAATGCCTCTTAAGAGGCGTTTCCTCGTATTTTCACAGTAGCTTTTTATGGGTTATTTTAGGTTAGGTTAGGTGATTGCCCCACAGGGATAGCCAATTGGCCCCACAGGTGCTAGAAATAGGGGAAAAGCTACTGTGATAACACGATGAAACGTCCCTTAAGAGGCGTTGCCACGAAAGGAACTATACCCGAAAAATCAAATAGGAACTAACTCGTTCTTTACAATTTTCAGTTATTTCTTACGTTAATTTTGATTATTACAAAAGAAATTTATAAATCAACAGGATTGCATTTTGATCTAAAATTCCAATTCTAAGTTTTCTGTATTCGTTCAGTCAAAAACTTTGGGTACTTTTATGAAATTTAGTTGACTAATAAAAGACATTTTAATAAAAGCAGTCTTAAAATAATAATTTTAATCTACAGAAAGGGTAATTTAAATTATCATCACTGAGGATTCATATAAAATTATCGTTCATTGTCTTATCCCTTTATAAATCTCTGGATCAAATATCTTGCTGTATAAATTTCTGAGATATAACTTGTAGATCCTAATAGGTATGTCATATTTTCCCAATGTATTGGTCTAGCACATATACTTAAATTGAAAGTATGGGAAAAAAGAATGGTGTCATTACAATATCGATAACTAGCGGCTACGCTCCCTAGAGGCCTCTAGGGGCACTTAAGGCGGGGGGAGTTGAATTTGACACCATTTTTTTATTTTTTATTTAAGAATAAAAAAGTTTTTGAGGGGGAATTTTTTTTTGAGAGGGTTTATTTTTTCTAGGGGCGTTTCTCATGGGAGGGTGGTGGTACCCTCCCCCAAATAGTTAGAAACTTTCCCAGGAACTATGAGAAGCTACCTTGGAAAGGATAACCCGATCGGTTCAGCGGTTAGCGGGGTCGTTCAGTACAGACAAACAGACAAATAAACAGACATCCTGTTACTTTATTATGAGGGTAATATGAATTTGCAAATACACCATTAAAATTTTTTTTGTTATTAACAGATCATTACTAGACTTTGGTCTTACTGATCTTTGAATAGTATTTATGGTCGATATAAGTTTCTAGTAGACATAAAACAACATAAAATGAAGAAAACCAAGGTTCTTACTATTACTCCCCCCGTTCCTATGAATATAAAATTCTCTTTAGGCACCACGAAGAAGAAAGGGCTGTAGATTAATCAAACCACCAACCATTAGAAACAATAGACTGAATGCTTCCAATTTTAACAAAGATACTATAATATTTAAACTATTTACTTCTGCTATGCAATACGCGTGACATCAAAATTATTATTATAGGAAATATCTTGGCCATAATACAGGCTAAACAAATCAAGATCCTGATTAAAGACAATATAGTCGTGCAAAGTAGGGTTGAACAGTGGATTATTAAAAATCAGAAGCTGCTATTCAGCCAAATAATTCAATTTGAAATTAAATATTTTGGTGGCGTAAAATTTGGGTTTGGAGATGGCGTAAAACTTGTTTTTAGATGTAACTGAAGGAAAGTGGGTAAGAAAATTTTCACTTTGAATTGTTTGTCGGAAACACATTCCCTTTTCCCTGCTTAAAAAATATAACATTAGAATTGTCTTTTTTTAACATATTCGTATAAACATATAAATAAATGTTATATAAACACCAGTATATATTAACATTATGACATTCTTTGGAGTGTCATGGCTTTCGCCAAAGTTTTGATATTTGCAAAATGTTTCATAATTGCAAAATTTATTATGATAATGTTTAATTATGAGACTGTTCTTATCTAAAAGTAACAGGATGACTATGTGTGTGTGTGTTACAAAGGATCTCGCTAACCACTGAACCAATTTGGTTCTCCTTATTAGGTCCAGGGAAGATTTATCAATATTCTGGTACCACGATTATCCCAGAAAAAAAGCCTTCCCCCCAAAAAATATTTGCTTTTTCATTTTAAAACTAAAATAAAAACTGGATGGTCGATCCCCCCTCCCCCCCCCCCCCCTTCCACCTATTAGTAATTTTTATTAGAGCAGGGAAATAATTACAGAACTGCATACATAATGACTTTTGATTCTTAAAGTAAAAAACTAGAATATATATGCGCAAGTTATGTTTTACCAAATTTACCAAAGGGAAAAGAAAGTGACATAATCAGGATGGAATTTTTTATATAAAGAAAAACTTTTTTGTCCCTAATTTTTTTTTGCATAACACAAATTCTCATTATCTTCATAATAAAGTGAAAGGATGTGTGTGTGTGTCTGTGTGTATATATACCAAAGGATCTCGCTAAACGCTGAACCGATATAGTTCTTCTTATAGGTCCTCAGAAGATTTATGATTTTCTCCCAAAAGAAATCGTCAAAAATTTAACTAGCGCCGTATTGCGGCCGTTCAGATATTTTTTGGTAAACGCTGAAAAGAAAACATCTGCGTGCCCCTAGAGGCCTCTAGGGAGGTAGCTGCTAGTTTAACTAGCGCCGTATTGCGGCCGTTCAGATATTTTTTGATAAACAGCTGAAAAGAAAACATCTGCGTGCCCCTAGAGGCCTCTAGGGGGGGGGGGGGGGTAGCCTCTAGTTGATTAATAATGCATAACTTCATTTAATGAATCATAATAGAGCAAAAAAAACAATCTTGTACAATGGAAAAAAGTATGAGTTAAAGTATCCCTTTCTTGATAAAATGCACTTTTAGACAAAGCTACAATTAGAAGATATTTTCTCTTTGATCAATACTTTTTGTAGTTGCGAAAAAAATGTCCTATTCATTTTTCATTTTCAATTATATTTAATTTGTTGGGCTCTGCTTTTAAGGTAGGCTCTTTATTTCCTTTTCCTTTTAAAATTAATGTGAAGCATATTTGTTTTTTAAAAAGCCTGTCTATATTTTACTTTATATGGGATGAAATATTATATTTTCTTATGCCCTTAGATCTGGATCAGTTTGAATTACAAAAAAAAATCATTAAATCAAAAAAATATATTTATAATAAAAAGCAACATATTTTGTATGAAGTTAATTACATTAATAACATTATTGTAAACAAGGATAAAAAACATCAAAAAAGCAAAGCCTAATCATTTTAACTAATTTACAGATTTCAAACAATTAAATGTTTTTCAAAATTTTACTAGGAATTAAAAAAAATTGGTTTTTTTTTCTGAAGCCTTAGATTTCAAAATTTTCAGAACCGATTGATTCTCCATTTTAGGGAAGATTCACATTGATCCAAGATATTTTAATTCTTAATATTATTCCATTTCTAGATATAAAGCCTTGGCATGGTTTCAGGCTAGTTTTTTCAAATTTTAAATACTGGCAACTATTTGCTAGGGGCGCAAAAAATCATAAAATCATTTTGCAAGGTTTAAAATCAATGGTATAATTTCAACAAGACTAACCTGCCACGCATGGACAAACATACATTAATGTGAAAAGCTTCGCTTAAATGTGATGCTTTTTCAATGATTTATAACAATAGTTTCATAAGTCACATTGTTATGATGATAATAATTCATCTTTATATGTTGTGTTTTAGAAGCGAGTCTACTCTATAATTATTCATTGTCGGTGTGTGTGTCGTTTATATGATAATCTGGATAATCCTGTGTATTTGTAAGTGACACTAATGCGATATCTATGAAATTACAATAATAGTACCATGGTATCCAAAGTTGATACTCAAAATTAGCCCTACTGTTGATTACAATTAGTGGTTGGAACGTTTAAACACTTAACTATATAAAAAAGCCATCCATTTAAATTCAAAATTCAATTAAAGTCCCCATAGTTATAAATCCGATAAATAAGAAAATGTAATTATATAAAACTTTGGGGACTAATTTGATTACTATGAACTAACTAAAGCTTCTACAGATAAGAAACAGTTTGATTGCCTTACATTTCAGTAACCTGTGCCTGTTTTAGAGCCAAGACATTTAGTTTCTTGATTTCCTTTATGGATTAAAAAATTCACAATTTGAAAAATGTAAAAAAAAAATCATTCTTGTTTATTAATGATTATTTCATTACGTTTAATCTGTCAGGAAATATTGCAAAATGAGTTATAATGTACATCCTCAAATAACTGGATGTTTTTAGGTCCTAAAATATCTCGGAAACTTCCACACCTATCAGTCCAAAATTTTTATTACTAATTGTAAAATAGAAAAGTGTCAAAGGTCAACAAAATAAATTGTCGACTTGTTCGTCAGTTAGTCGGTCATTGCCTTTTAAACCCAATTTAAATAATAATTAAAAATTTATAACAGGAACCTAAAGAGATAAGACAATGGCCGATAAATTGAATTACATCCCAAATGATGATAAATAGAATTACCCCTCCTGTAGATTATGATTAGTGATTAAATCGTTTAGAAACTCAACTTAAGGAACAAACCAATCAAAATTCATTAAAAGTTGTTAAGCCAACAAATAAGAAAACTTTATTATAAAACTTTGGGGACTAGTGTAATAAACATGCCAATATCCCCTTCCTTCCTGATAAATAAATTACAGCAAAATAACACATTAAACTGCTTACAAAAATATGACACAATGTAAATTTTAATAACAAATTGAAAAATGAAATTTAAAGTTGTAATTTATTCGTTTAATTTTGGCACATCAAAATTTATGTAAAAAGTATTACATATTATCCAATTTAATCTAGAAATGTTGAGATAGATAAATAAATGATAAAATCATATTATATAGACCTTTCCGCGTATATAGTAAAAAAAATATAAGATTAAAGATGGTTTTAATTTTATGATTTTTTTAAATTCTCGGAAAATTTTCTGTAAATCGATGCTATATGCATACATTTTTTTAGTGTCACTGTGAACCGGTTCTAAACCTGCAATATTAATCAATTTTGAAGCCATACTGGAAAAAAAATTGAATTATCTTGCAATAACTTATCCCTTTATTTCTCGTGAATACCGGATGTTTTGAAAGCCTAAAAAAATAATAAAGCCTTTCTTTAATTAACTCTGTCTGTCAGTTTATAAAAAAGAGCTGTAATTTCTAAAGATTGGCAAAAAAGTTTAACTTTATCCAAATTCAATTTTTAACAGAAAATTAACAGTGACACTTGAAAACATGACACCACTAATAAAATTAAAATCGGAGAGTGTAGGGATGTGAGCTTTAAGGGGGTGAACACCCCAGGAGTCAGGATGTAGGAAGTGCATCAACCCCCTATATTGCTAGGAGGGTGGAAACACCTCCCCCCCTTCCTATGTGTACAAAATTTGACTAGAAAAGTAAATGACTGTTGGGGTAATTATCTGGACAAAATGTTTAAAAAATCAGCCCTGTGACGTCATAAAAATAAGAGAGATGAAAGAAGAAGTGGGAAAGAAAACCCCTAAAAAAAGAGATGGATAATTCATCATTTTTTATGACGTCACAAGGCTGATTTTTTAAGACACTTTGTCCAGCTACTTGGGGTAAGTGTAATCTTTAGAATTTATTTGATTGGGCTCAATCCAGCGAAAATTACTTTACAGACAACCAACCCTTTTCATAAATTTTGAGTGGAAGTCCAAATTATGTTGAGGGATTTAAAAATTGATTGAAAATATGATTACTATCCTTTAGATACTGTATACTCTAAAGAGACAAGTATTTAGAGAGTTATATACTTTTTAAAAAAATGTAATTGATTTAAATATATGTCATATGAAGTGAAATTAAACCCGGTAAATGTAAGATCATTGGACCATTACAGTGAGTCCTAAAATCAATGGTTATGTTTATGTAAATAGATTTATTAGCCAACAAGGATGACAACATCCAGTAAAGATAAGCTGCTACATGTGTAGAATTATAGATAATTTAACAGTTGATAGTTACATTATGATAAAATCCTAACGGCGGCTACGCCTCTAGAGGGTTCTAGGCAGCGTTGCGGAGCCGTTTGATTTTGGTGCGGCTCCGGCTCAAGTGTAGGCTCCGGATTTGGCTCCGGCTCTGACCTAAAATCAAGAAAAACTCAACATATTTTTTTGTCAAGTTTTTTTTACTTTTGAAGGTTTTAAAAGTTCAATTTTTGATAAAAATGAACTTGAAAAACTTAAAAGGGGCATTTGCACACGACACAACAGAGTTACCAAATTATATTTAATAAAAAATCTCTTTTTTAGCTAACCCGGAGCCGGAGCCATTTTTTAACCAAAATTACAGCTTCAGCTCCGGCTCCAGCAAAATATGGCGGCTCAAAGGCTCCCGGCTCCGGCTCCAGCTCCACAACGCTGGTTCTAGGGCCACTTGAGGTAAGCGGGGAAGAAGGCTGATTTCATTTTAAGGATGATTTTTTAAAAATGTTATTTCTCTAGGGGCGTTAGGAATCGGGTACCCTCATACAAAATAGTCTTTAAACCTTCTCTAGACCTATGAGAAACTTCACTTTAAAGGCAAACCATAAATATTCATCAATTAGATTGATTCATCAGTACAGACAAATAAACCACACAGACCGACACCTTGTTATTTTTTATATATTTGAGAATTATATTGAAAAAATTACCAAAGTATAATTAAACTATTTGATTAAAACAATCCTAAAAATTTGGTTATAACATAAACAAATTGAAATCTAATTGTCAATTTTTGGCTTTTCCGTACATAATTATCAAATAAACATCATAAAATTTTAATTATTTTTTATATTTCTTTTTTTAATTATCAATTAAATGAATCGATGTTGAAATAAACCTTTCGAATGTACTTACTTTTAGGCCATATAATCTTCTAATTCTAATTTATTTGGAAAAAGTTTTAAACTTACAGTTTTTTTATGAAGTAGGGATGATTTTTACAAGAAAAAGAATACCCATAAGTAGCGCAAATACAGACAAACAAATACCATCTAAATAATAATAGTAGCACTAATAACTAAACAATGTAATCATAGCATACAGAAAAACAACTAAAAATATTTTTTGTAAGCTATTTATAGTGCTTACAAAAAATTACGCATATTAGCCTATCATTGGACAATCAAAATATATACTGGTCTGTTATTGGTGATTTAGTCTGTGTATGGGCCACCATCGCATTGGTCATTTGTATCATATGGCGTCATTTTGTATAGGAATTATTTCTAGAGTGTATGGGCGAGAAAAGGTGTTTGTAAAAACTATTTGTTTTGATAATTTAAAGGTTTAATTTTCCAAATATTACAATATGACGCTCTTGTGTAATTATTAAACTCATTTTAATCTTTTCAAAACATATTATGTGTTGAGTAATACTACTTAATTGTATTAGATAGTATATTTTGTTTTAATTTCATGTTTTAATAACAAAATTATAGAATGGTTTTAAACCATTTTAAATAGTATAAACAACAACTATAAGGATCTAAAGTCTTAAAATTTAACAATTCATGAAAATAAGAAGAAAGAAAACTTATAATTGACCGTTTACATTTGGATTACCTAGAATCTAGGTATAGTTTAAGGGGGGGGGGGAATAAAGATTTAGCACTGTTTATTACACTAGTCCTAAAAGTGTTTCAATAAAGTTTTCTTATTCAACTTAACAAATTTGAAGACTTTTTTTGAAGTTTGATTCGTTGGTTCATTAAGTTTAGTGTCCAAACGTTTCAAGTACTAATAGTAATCTAAAGAAGGGGTAATTTTGTGTATTATCATTGGGAATTTATATCATTTTTTCCTCTATTGTCCTATCCCTTAAATCCCTACATCTCCGCCATAGTAGCCCATGATTAGACTTATCAATCCATCCACTAACCTGCTTCAAATCCCATTTTAATTATACTTTAACATTAAACATGTATGTATAAAAAATAGATTGATAGAGTTTAAACCCATAATAAGTCATGTTTTACCCCAGTCTATTAAATTATTTTTGGAAAAATTATAAAGTAGTTACATACAAGCACAGCTCGGCAGCTACGATTCAGCAAAGCCTTAAATTTAAACCTGTTGCTTTGAATGTTTTTTTTTAAATATGGATCACCACAATTGGGTCTTGTTCAGACTTCTAGCTAATTTTTAAAATTGTAAAAAGTTGATTTCCCAGACACTTACAGGCGGCTGTTGCGCGGCTGCCGAGTCCTGCTGACAAGGATGATAGCATCCTAAAATACGCTAAATCTCTAAAAACTTACCCATGCAGAGGAAGAGCCAAAAGGCACATCACAAAAATAGGTTTCTACAGATTTAACTGCATCATCTTAAGAAATTTAGATGTCAATTTATGCATTGATTTTTTTTGGCAGTAGGAGCAAATTGTTTAGCTTAAGCTTATACGATAATTGATATTTAAGTACAGCTCAGAACCGGTTTTAATCCAATGGAAGAAAATGATATAGAGGTAGGAATATTTACAGGTAGACCAACAGATCTATAGTATAGATGTATATACAGACAACTACCTCCCTTCCTTTTTCAAATACCTCTTTCGTATGCTTATAAAATAATTTTCTGCTACTTGCTGTGTTAATATTAGCGCCACCATTGGTTGATTTTCAATAGCCAAATAGAAAGGTTGCACAAGGCGGTTGCGATGGAAAAATACAGTTATTTCACCCTTTCTCCCTCTAGTGTTTTACTCTAATGGTAGACCAACTTTTAGTTTAAACTATTTGATTTGAAACATATATATCATATTTGCTTTTAATTTAATAGATAATGCAATTTCCTTCATTTTTTTTGTAGATTTTATAATAGGTATAGACTTTATCATTTATTAAGGTTTAACCCATAATAAAATCATTATTAGAATACAACAATACTTTTTATTTTAGTTAAATAAAAATCTGAAATTTTCACTAAAGTTTTGTTATTTAAAATCACTAAAATTTCACTTTCTTTAACAAATTTTATCTCACTTTTACTTTCTTTACCGGTTTTATGTATGAAATATACCGCTATACTTTATATGTAGTAATAACAGTTAGTAACTTTTACTTATATTATTGTATATGTTTCTCTATTATACGCACATATCTCCAACATAAGTGCGCTGTGCTTATATCCGTGCGCTCAAGCACACTAGGAGATCAGTAGTAAACTAAAATTGACGGACAGAGTTTTTTTTTACGCAAGGATATGTACGTGTGCGTGAGTGTTCGTGTTTGCCAGTGTGATTATGATTACGTCTATTTATTTTAAAGATATATTGAAAACACGCATGACAACATCCATAAGTAACTAAGCTCAAAAATTATGAATGGATATCCGGAAAAAATGAACTATAGAGCAGTTTTATTAAAAAACTAAAAAAAGCACGAAACCTTGTAAGATTTATAACGTGAAACTCTAGGAATCTATCTAGCACCTCGACCAATAAGCAAATCTTAATAAAACTTTGTGGGGATATGTAAACTTTGAACGTATTTAATCGCTAAAAATATCAGCCGTCCATCTCAAATAGGAGTTAAGATATTGTGGTATTCGGCAACCGTGAGCCATGCATATGGCACCCCTGACCGGGGTTCGGTGGAGGGTCAATGGCCCTCCCCCGAGTCCTGGGGAAGGGGTCTGACGACCCCCTCCCTATGCCTAGAATTAATGATTGAATCTGTCATGTTTTATTATGGTTAACTGTATTCTTAATTCCCCCCACCCTTTCCAGGGATGGGGGATCATTATTGCCCAAACTGACTATTGTATATGTATTATAATGCTTTTATGTTATGATTATTTATTCCTATCCATGTAGTTATTGTTTGTTGTATATAGCTTTAGTATCCTTTAAACCTTCAATAAAGTGACAACTGAAATAGATGTTGATTATTATCTAGTGAATGCTAGAGAAGCGTAGCTTCTCTATAGTAAGGTGTCCACGTCTGTCACACTGCCGTAATCTAATTGAACTCCGGTGTCTGCCATTTATCCTCGGCGGATACCACAACTTTTGGTGACAGCTGTGTGAGATTACGGCAAACCACAAGTGTAGAGCAGACGCGCATCTGAGGCCAAGGTACTCCCAGCAGTGAAACTGGCAAAACTGACACAAGCAACCTGAATTACCCACCCTGGACAGCAAAGTCTAACTCTGCATCCGGCAGTTGTGGAAGCGAGACAGCGAAACCTGACGAAGAACCGCGAGAAGCGCCGACATCTAACGGAGAATTGAGCGCTCAAAGGGCTGAAACAGGCCTGCGGACCGGCTGAAACAAGCCAAATAAGTGTAAACGGCTGAAAATAGGCCAACTTTACTGCAAGAGATAGCAGGATCCGAACCAGTGGCGCTAGCAGGACGGGACATTCCCTGCCGCCATCAGCCGGATTTGGATCAGCGGCGCTAGCAGGACGGGACATTCCCTGCCGCGATAGGCTGAAACATGCCACATAGCTGCGAGCTGCGAGCCAACATACGAGTGTAGTGCACCAAAACAGAGAAAACTACGTCAACTCCAAGTATCCTGAGAGGCTACAACGCAGCCGCCCATCTAGAAAAACAGATATTATATCACATTTGCAGGGATTACCACCCTGGTGTGATGGCTAAACAATAGATTTATGAGCAAAGATTGGTAAATAAATTGTTGTGTTGTGATAAAACTAAAAATAGAACAGGCTTGGATTTATTGTGTATTGTGATAACAACTAAAAATAGAACAGGGTTGGCAAACAAATCTGTTATGTAATTGTGATAAGGACACAAATAGAAGCTAAATGTAATATAACAAAGCCCCTGATATACAATCTAATCACCTCAAGCCTACAGCACAACAACAATACACCCCTTATTCCAGAGGAAAGGGAGGAGCCCACTCTCCACTGAAGGAAATACAATCAAGGTGATATAATAGATAAGCCTAGGATTAAGGAGAAAAGGCACCATTACTTCATCACACAGTTATTTCAAACCCACAGCACTCCCCCCCTTCCTCACAGGGGGAACGGACGGATTTACCCCCGTCCCCTCATGCGCTTCCCCCCTCCTACCCACACTAACCCAAGTCCGTCGACGGTGTGGAGCTAGTGACCGGGAACACAGAGCGCCATTTACGGACAGCGCAACGGAGTGCGGCAATATCATAAAATTCAACGGACAAGCGGACCAATGAGAGAGCGAGTTGAGGGATAAGTGCGCGTTTTACCCGTGTGCGCGGATTTGACGGTGCGTAAGCGCGTTGCAAGGACGGGAGATTTCACACACACACACACACACCGGAGCGGAGCTACTCCATAGCAGATAACAGGGATATTTTTAGAAAAAAATAAAGAATTCTAAGCTCCCTCCCCCTAGCTATAGTGTGATAGAGGAAAACCAAATCAGTTCTTGACAGCAGTTCAGACCCTCAACATCTATCTACCCCTACCAGCCTACTCTACCACCTCAGAATCCAACTAGTGATAAACACAGCTAAGCTATATTTTTGTAACTAAACTACCAACCTAGTGATAAAAACAGTGTTGGCTGTTAGGCTAGAAAGCCTCTAGTGACAAACCATTTATTCTATTTACGTTATAACTTGGCGTCCCGCCGTTGAACCGTTGCCCCGATGGAACAGCCGCAAGCGCCAGGAGGTGACCAAGCCCCAGTATGGCTCCAGGATGACCCTCAGCCGGCTCCAGCCGAGTACCGCAAGCTGATGCTGAGTAACCTGCCAGAGTTTAGAGGACCGCCCAAGCAATCCTGGAGTTCACATATCCGCAGACTCGAGATGTCATGGGCGGCTTACCGCGTGCCACCCCATGACTCCCTCAACCGCCGCAACGCCCTTCTACTGTCACTGGTAGGGCAAGCGGCGGAAATGGCGTCCCATCTGTTTGGCGAGGCAGGCCAAGCCTTGACCTACGAACAGGTCAAGGCCGAGTGTGAATTGCTATTTCGTCCTGCTTTTGAATCCCAAACGCTTAAACAAGCGTTTAGGGATTACAAGCAACACTCGACAGAACCTATACAAGCGTACATATCAACTAAGTGCGCCTTGTATAGGGACGCCTACAACCATGAGGATCTCGAGTTGTTGGTGGACGAATTAAATCGTGGAATTCGTAACGCCAATGTAAAACGCATCATGATGGGCCATGAAATTACGAGTGTACCTGAGTACACTCGTAAGGCCATGTTTACCGTCACCATGATTACCAAGCAACTGAAGGAAGGTGTGTGCTTAGTGGACTCGACCGACGGGCTGACTGGATCTGCCTGCATCCAGTTGCCCCAATATGACGAGTCGGAGCCAATGGAGATTGGCGCCTTGGCTCCGGGTCTCCACCAGATGGGGAGGGTCGCTCCAGATGACAAGGTTCCAGGTCGCTGCTTCCGCTGCCAGGGGAGAGGCCACAGAGCTCGAGACTGCCCGACGCCGATGGAAGTTAGTCTAGAGGAGAGACGCACCCAGCCACGCCGTGACCGTTCTGCCAAGTGCGAGCGTTGCCACTACGACGGCCACACGGCGGCCGAGTGCAGAGCTGACTGGGCCCAGGTAGCCAGCCGCAGGCGCACCGCCGACTAGGGTGCCCCTCCAGGGAAGCCCAGCAGAGTGGCCCACATGGAAGGGAGCGCGCCCCCAGCACCACCGCAGCAAGCAGCCGCCCCCAGAGCCGCGGACCGAGCCGACGGGATGCCGCAGTTTGGGACCGTTCCAGCCAGGATCAACGTACTGGGCGGCGCGGCTGAACCCAACCGGGTTGGCCTGGGCTTCAGTCTCAACCACCTGGGGCCGGAGCTGGTGCAACCCTACAACATCGCCGAGCCAG
Organism: Acartia tonsa; assembly: GCF_053477335.1. Lineage (NCBI taxonomy): Eukaryota > Metazoa > Arthropoda > Copepoda > Calanoida > Acartiidae > Acartia > Acartia tonsa. The sequence goes on along the minus strand of NC_137271.1, from coordinate 39,739,562 downwards.
AGGTCCTGAGGCCCCAGCCTTTTAGCCTCAACATGATGGAGCCTGCTCGGCCGAGCCTGCCCAGCAAGAGTGGAGGGGCGCTACCCAGCGTCACTGAGACGATGTACGGGGAGGCCCTGGCGGCCGCTGAACGAGAGAGGCAGGAGGCGCTAGCCAGCGCATCAACATCGATGTATGGGGCGCCACCCGGCGCCGCCACCTGTGATGACTGGGGGGTGCTATCCAGCGCCTCCCACCTGGTGCCTGGGGCGACACCCGTCGCCGCCACCAAGATACCTGGATCCTGGAACGAGCCAGCCTCCAACCTGGTGCCTGGGGCGACAACCGTCGCCGCCACCGAGAGACCTGGGTCCTGGAACGAGCCAGCAGTCCCAGATGAAGGGGTGACACCCGTCACCCCCAGCCAGCCAGCGCCACCAGCCTGCAGGGAGAGCCCAACTACGTGCCATCCAGAGCCCCCTGCCAGCCGAAGGAATCCAACTACCCAGCAGCCCCAGTCGAGCCAGGATAAGTTAAATTTGATAAATGTGTTGTATCCAAGCCATTGTAAAACCCCAGCCTTGCCTGTGCCCCCTGCACCAGAGGCTGGGTAGATTGAAATTCGGGAAAATAAGGACTTGCCTGTGCCTCATGCACCTGAGTTCCTAGGGCAGGGGAGGGACTTGAGTAAGGGCGAGCCTGTGCCACATGCACTTCAGCCCCATGCCACTGGGCATGTCTTGGACCAGGGAAGGGACCACTTGGGGCTAGGGGAGCCGACACCCAGGCAGGTGCCAGTCGCCTGCCAGTCTGTCATTGGGGAGGGTATCGGGGTGCCCCGGCCACACAAAGATAACGCTCAATGGAAACTTGTATCTAGCCAGGAGCAGCCCAGCCGTGTCCAGCCCCAAGAAGCAGCCGTGACCCGAGCCGAAGATCCCCAGCCGCGTGTGCGAGGTAGATGGCTGCTTGGAAGCTTCTCTCACTGGTGGATGGTCCTGTGGGGCCTCCTGCTGGCAGCCGTGTGGCCTACAACCAGCTACGTCCTGGTGGGATGGGACTGCGCCAACCCCACCCACGTCACAGCCTACAATAAGGAGAAGATGTGTAACACGGAACCCTTACACCAGGAGGTGCCCCTGGGCCATGAAGTACACGTCCTGCAGCAAGTCAAGGTGAGGGAAACAACAGGATACAGTTGCCAGCTCACTGTGTCCCAGTGGACATTCAGGTGTGGGGTATGGGGTCACCTCAAGGTGACCTCGGTCCCCACCCTCATGAGGCCAACCAAGATAGATCCAGAAACGTGCCGAGACCTGGCCAGGAACCGTGTCTACACGCTGCCAGGCAAGACCCAGCCACTGACGTTCCAACTGAACCATCCCCTGTTCTTCACCCTCGATATGGTGGGCGCCCTCGTCAACAGCCCCGAGGGGGTGGGTTGTGAGGGGGAGGACGTCCACTTCGAGGGCCAGCTGTACCGCAATGAATTAGTGCTCCAGGAGCGACGGCTGCTGGTTAAGGAAGAGACCTATGTAGTAGAGGATGGACGGGTGGAGTCCCAATCTGACCACCTGACCTTGGAGTGTCCCCATTCAGAGCTGTCCTGCATCACTGGGGAAGCCACCTACGTGTGGGACCACCTGGGAAGAGATTGCCCCTTGAGGCTGATTCGCAGCCTCCAGCCCAGCCTAGTGATGGATGCGTTTCTGGTTGACCATCAGGCCCAGTTTTTCATCAACATGACCAACCCCACCTCAATAGTGAACTGCAACTTTGAGGCCCATGCCACCAACCACCCAGCATTGTTTGTGGCAGCTGACCCCGCCGCGGCAGCGCTACCCAGAGTATCGGCCAGGGATGTGGATGTTCCCCTGCAGGCCCAGATACATGCAGGTTATATTGGGTTTACTCTGGAGACCCGCATGAAAAGCACAGCAGCAGAAGAAGTGGCGGCCAACTGCTGGAAGCTCCAGCAACTAGACCCGGCCCACCCGGTGCGCGTCCAGGGGAGCACGTTCTCGGTGCTGAGGGGAGATGTCCTGCTCCAGCTTACCTGCCAACGCAACAAATATGTTGTCCGTGAACACAAGGAGTGTTGGGACAAAGTGCCAGTAGAGCCCACAGGGTTTGTAGACGCCGTGACCCGGGTGTACAGCGGCCACGCCACCAAGATTCCCTGCTCCTCCACCTACCCCCTGACTGTGCACGCGGAGGAAGGCTGGATAGAGTTAACCCCCGCTCCTAAGAAGAGGCCACCCCCGCTGGATACGCCCAGGCAGCTGTTGACAGAACCCTTGGATGACTTCAGTTCAGGGGGTTTGTATTCGCAGGCCGAGTTGGACGACTGGCAGCAGCTGCTGGCGTTCCCAGCATATAAGAGCGCCATGCTGACCGGCCTGTCCTATGGGTCATGCGTTCAGCAAGGCAGCTGTTCGGCCACAGGCGACCATGGGATAGTGTCCTACAACATCGACCGACTGGCGGAGGAAGGAGAGGCCGCCCTGGATGTCTGGGCTGGGTTCAGACAAGCTATTCACGAGTGGGGAGATGGCGCAGCCATATTGTGTCTGCTGTTGCTGATCCTCAAACTGCTGGGGGACCTAACCATCATTTCCCTGGCAGCAGCACAGGGAGGCGTCCGAGCGGCCTTGAATGCGGTGTCACAAGTGTTCCTGTACCATCCAGCTTTGTATAGGAAGGCCCTGGCTAGAGCCAGGCTCCCCCATGCCAAGTCCCGGGACTTTTCAGTAGACTGGGATGCCATACCCATCGGCCGGGAAGCAGCCGAGGAAATGGTGTCCATGCAATCCACCGATAGCGGGCATGACCGCCCAGGTAGGCCAGGACCGCCCTCTGGCCGACCCCGCGGCCCCACGGGAGGGCAGGCCGCTGCCCAGACGGTCAACTTGGCCGCCAGTGCCCCAGCCGCGGCCAACAACAACCAGCATGCCCCACTGCTGACTGTCCCAGCAGCAACTGGGCCACCTGCCAACCTGCCACCTGCCGGCGCTGAACAACGTGTCCAACCAAAGCCAGCCTCTGCATTTTACCCCACGTTGGGAGCCCACCAACCCTGAGAAACACTCACCACTAGGATTCCATTGAATCATTATCGCTTGTATATATATATTAGCCCTAAGGAAGCGGGCCGAAGGCCTCAACCACTGTCGGAAGTCTGGTAGGGAATCCTCTCCCAGCCTTCCGAGGGGAGAGTTGTGGTATTCGGCAACCGTGAGCCATGCATATGGCACCCCTGACCGGGGTTCGGTGGAGGGTCAATGGCCCTCCCCCGAGTCCTGGGGAAGGGGTCTGACGACCCCCTCCCTATGCCTAGAATTAATGATTGAATCTGTCATGTTTTATTATGGTTAACTGTATTCTTAATTCCCCCCACCCTTTCCAGGGATGGGGGATCATTATTGCCCAAACTGACTATTGTATATGTATTATAATGCTTTTATGTTATGATTATTTATTCCTATCCATGTAGTTATTGTTTGTTGTATATAGCTTTAGTATCCTTTAAACCTTCAATAAAGTGACAACTGAAATAGATGTTGATTATTATCTAGTGAATGCTAGAGAAGCGTAGCTTCTCTATAGTAAGGTGTCCACGTCTGTCACACTGCCGTAATCTAATTGAACTCCGGTGTCTGCCATTTATCCTCGGCGGATACCACAATATCATGAAAACTTTAAAATCTAGGAATCGAACTAGCACCCAAACAAATAGGCAAATCTCTATAAAACTTTATAAAAGTATGCAGAATATTACAGTATTCAATCCCTGAAAATTTCAGCCGTCTATCTGTAACAGGAGTTGAGAAAATTATAAAAATGTGGGAATCGATATAGCACCACAATCAATTGACTCTGAATCTCAATGAAACTTGGTGAAAATATGAAAAATGATAACATATTTAATCTCAGAAAATTCCAATTTTCTATCTTTTATAGGAGCCGAGAAAATAACGTTTCCTCCTTTCTGTCTCTGACGGACGGATATTTAGAATCATAGAGTAGTTTCGCTACTAAAAAGGGGTCAAAATTTTTCAAAACAAGGACTCTTTTGTAGAAGAAATATAAGACAAAGAATTTAGCATAAAACATTTACTAAATTCTTTATTTGATCTTTCAAATTGTATTTAATTTAAAGGAAGGACAGCGACTGGCTTTTAAAAGGTAAAATCTTATTTGCCTTGTCTGTTGAGGTCTTGTTAACCACTGTACCGATTAGGTTCTCTATTTTAGAGAAGCTTCGCATAGGACCTGAGATGGTTTTATATTAGTAACTACGCTACTCTATAATTCTAAATGTCCGTCCTTCTGACACCTAAAGGAAGAAGCGTGATTTTCTCAGCTCCTTTTCAATATAGACAGCTGAAATTTTAGGGAGTAAATAACTTCATATTCTACATATTTCAACTGACTTTTATTTAGATTTGCCCAATGATTGGGGTGCTAGATCGATTCCTAGTTTTTTTTTTGATTTTCTCAATTTCTTTTCAAGATAGAGGGCTGAAACTTTCAGTGTTTAATTAATCCACATTCTAAATAATTTCATTAGATTTCATTAAGATTTGTATGTTAAATGAGGCGCTAGATCGATTCCTTGGGATTTTAGGTTTTCATGATTTACTCGACTTATATTCAAGATAGACGGCTTAATATTTCAGGGAGTAAATAAGTTCACATTCTACAAATTTTATCACAGTTTCATTGAGATTTGTCTATTAATCGCGAAGCTAGATCGATTCCTGTTTTTTTTAAGTTTTCTCTATTATAAAGGTTTCGTGATTTTTTTTATCAAGTAATAATGTTAATTTTAAAAATGTTGAAATTGTTAAAAATGTAAATTTTTCCCGATGTCCATTCATAAGTTTTTACCATCTAATAGGCCGATTCAATTCTTCATTTCAGGAAGGTTTTTATCTTTATAATTTCTTAGTTATAAAGTCTCTAGATGCGCGTTACAAGTTTCAAGAATTAATGTTAAATATAGATAAATTACAACAATCTTGAGTTTTTGATAAGAGCTGTACTTGGATATTTGATTATAGTCTAATAAGTCTTACTATTGCTAGAAGTGATATAAATATTTAAGATTGCAAATGTCGTATTTACTGTTAAATTATTCAAACCGTGAAATATAATGTATAAAATAGATGTAATAAAAATAGATATATAAACAAGACAACTACTTGGCCCTGGTCTTAGCTATTACAATGCCATATGTCAATGTTCATAATTGGATAATATTTCTTAAACTTCGTCTTTTTATTGTGATATAGACAAACAGCATAAGCTAATGATAGAGTAGACTTAATGTTCAATTCAAAATGCAATCAGATTTTTAAGTATTTATTATATTGGATTAAATGCAGTTTTTGAGTAAATAAGATTATATATTGATACTATATTTAGAAATGATTAAATATGTTAATAAGTCAAAACTACTGATTATTTAAAGCTGGATAGTTCTGAAGTAGCAGGATGTCTGTCTGTATATCAGGACACCAAACAACAGGATGACTGTCTGTTTAATTAATACAATGTATTAATTAACTATGCACTTTGAAGGGGTAGAATATCTGCTTAGGCAAACTATACAAAGTAATAGGATGTCTGTAAATAGCTGTATTGGTCTTAATAAAGACTCGAACCCAAACCAGATAATGTTCTGTGTTAGGACTCTCAATATCAACTGACTTAAATATATTTTCTCTTTATTCTTTCTGAGAGCAATTAAAGAGCAATTAAGAGTAACAATTAACATATGGTCTGCAAACTTAAATATATGACATCACAACATAAATATATGACATTTACCCCCTTCTGAAACCATCCAGCTAAGCATGGTTTCACCATCCATCAGGTTGATCCAATAAACTAGGATCAATGTCTTCACTGGGTGAACCTACATCGAAATTAACCCCGGCCTCCAGTCCTTCCTCTCCTTCACCCACTGGAGGAGGAGTGTTCAGCGCCCCTCCACCAACCTCAGCCGAAACGCCCACTGTTGCCGCTATGACAGCATTACTCGCTGCAGCAGTTACAGGCCCTCCTACCGCCACCATCACAGCATCATTTACCGCTGAGGCGGTATCATTCGCAACAGCCACCTCTGCAGCAACCGCTGGCCCATCTGCCGACATTGCCACTTCCATCTCAACGCCACCAGTGACCTGAACACCTCCCGAGACCATCATCACTCCGTTGCCAGCCCCAGCACCGTCAGAAGTTCCAGCCTGCTGCAACTGCCAATATGACGCCGCCGGTAAGTCATTGTTTATTCTGCGCCGGATCTCGCTAAGCTCACTAAAAATATTGGACAGGTGCCTTTGCACTTCAGCCTCTTTTTTCGCCATCTCAGTAATAGCCTCTTGAACCTTAGTTCCCTGTCCTGCCAAAACACTTTCCACTTGTTGGCTCACCTGCTGTCCCAACTTGGCTGAACTACTTTCCCAATTATCAGTCATTGCTGTCTGTACACTTTGTACCATATAAGAAGTCTTTTGCTGTGCAGTAGTAGCCACCATTTGCTGCATCTCTGTATCTACCTTCCTTATACAGTCCATTAGATCCCTCTTATGCGAGGCCAACATATCTTTAATCCGATTATGACTGTCCGTCTGCCAAAGTTTCTGTGCAGTGTTCAAACTTTTGACTGATTCTCTTACAGCTTCACGAATTTTTTCCTCAATCATAGGCTTTAGAGTCACAGCAACAGAATTACTGATTTTACCTATATCTTCATCACTGAGCGGCGCCAAGCCACGTTTGTCATTCTTGCGCTCAGCCTTATTTCTCTCAACCTCAGCACGTAAATCTGGTAACTCCCTCTTTTGTTTAGGCCCAAGAGAATCTGCCCCAGCAGGCCGCTTGACCACGCCCCTTCTGGAAGTACCTTCCCCAGCATCATTATAAGCATTGCTGGCTCCCCTTCTGGAAGTACCTTCCCCAGCATCATCATAAGCCTTGCTGGCTCCCTTAGACCTGACCGACCCAGCAGTCTGATTTGGCACAAACTTACCAAATCTGCGCCGTCCATCACCAGAACCAGTATCTGCCACCTTTTCAGGCTTGTCCGTAGTAGGCTCAGTCCAACTGTCTATCTCCGAACCACTCTGATCACTGGGCAGACGATCCCTGGAATCAAGCTCAACTTCAAGACTCACGTTGCCAACATCGTCCTCATCATCATATCCAGGCTCATACCTGGGGGATTCTACAGCATACTGCCTCCTGTCATCTCTTCTATACACAACATGCCGCCGATTAGATCTGCCAGCTTCCAACATCTCAACAGACGGTTCACGCTCCTCCCGCCGAGGTGGGGCAGACGGCCGCTGATACCGCCTTTCGTTTCCATCTCCATTTCCTGATAATAATCAATAATTAAATATTAACATTTTAATATTTTAATATTTTAACATTTTTCATATATAAGACGACATTCAAAACGAAATACTTTACATAAATTATATTTATCAGGGATGCCAAATTTTAATTACTGTTTTCCCGATAGCGCGAAAATTTGACGCAATTACACAGTCTGCCTAGACAACCAACACACAGCAATCCAATAACCACCCCAGCAGCACCCATCACCGCCATAACAAAATGCTGCCAACTATTAGTCAACCAATCAATTGAGGAATTATACAAATGTACAAACCAATCTTCTGTCACCTCTACAACAAACGCATTTGAATTAGCAGCCAATTCCGAAAGTTTAGCCTCTTCCACAGACTCCAACACCTGTCCTTTCTCTCCCTTATCCAGCAGATGCTCAAAATTCAATGGTACCTTCAACCAACTATCCTCCAGCCGTTTAGTCTGAACCAGCTGCATTCCTGCCCCCTTATTGCCTAGATATAATCCAGGTTTAACTCTCACGAATACTGGATTTTTCCTACACTCGACAACCATTAACAAGGAAACATTTTTAACTAATCTTGTGAATGGTTCTACAGCAACAATTCTATCATCCATAAACAGAGAAAAATGACCAAGATAACACGGCAAATCTGCTCCTATAGTCACATTCAACCATCTTTTTTTACATACAGACACAAGCTCCATCTCCCCCAGATGTTGTACCAACAAATTTCCGACTTGCTTGATGTTAGAATGAAACAAATTATTCTCCCAACACCCCTGTTCTGCCTGTAAAATCCTTTCCACTTGATGATAGGAAGAAGTTAACTGTAATAATAAAGCACCATCCTCCTCTTTTTTTCGCATCCAAGGAAAGAAATTCTTTTTAGCAGTTGTAATCCACAAAACTACATCAGGAACGTTGGTATGAAAATAATGCAAATCAGTCAGAAAGTCAGAAAACTCCACTTTTTTCCCCAGTTTTAATCCCAACGAAAACTGTGGAGAAATCGCCAACCAACTTTGGCCACCCTGATTATTAGCATCATCCGCCATATTAGAAAATGTAAACAAAGTTAAATTCACAATTTCAACAGTCCGAAAATAACTAAAATAACGTCTATCTTCCTGTGATCTATTGTGAACTATCACTCGATCAAGCCCAAGCCGCAGATCAGACTCCAGACAGTGTGCCCCAATGAACTGGTCCTCAAGAAAACAACTGTTATCAGGTAACATTGAAATTTGTATATTTTTCAAATAACTTGTAATCTGAACTTCTTGAAAAGTATTAGGCACAAAGGTATTATTTAAATAAATACCATCTCCTCTGCACTGAGGGTCAATCCCATACGTCATCATATCATCATACAGGATGCTACCATTTATGAAATAAGTCAGTGACCGGTCATAAAACGCTACAGGCAACCGTCGTCCATCTATGTCTAACACCCTCTGTTCCTCCATCCTTTTACAATCTTCACTAGAAATTAACTCATCACTACTAACAACAGCTGGTGCCCCTAAATGTAGATGGCTATATTTGCCGCAATACCAGGTGTGAACCGTTCTGTCGACGTGACATTGTACCGCGGGCAAAAATCTCACTCCAACTTTTTTTAACAGATGACCGCTGACTGTTCCATTAAACTCATGCTGACCAAATACTGTACATTCTGAAGCCCTCAACTCAGGACCGTCGCCAACACACTCCTTTACTTGCACAGATATCACATCAGCACCACAAGGTAACAAACACAATCCCCAAATTAAAAAATATTTACCTGATTTAAATTTATTATTATGACCAGACATTATTAGCTGATAACTGTTCACCAATTCACCCGCAAATATCAACTGATTTAGCCTTTCATTGCAGGGCAACTTTCTACCTACTAGCTTTGTCAGCACATATTTGTTATTAAAATAATCAAATAACAATTCATGAACTCTTATTATAATATATTTTTTTAAAATATTTATATGTATTTTAATAATATTTTTTTTTCTCAAAAATAATTATTATCAGCTCTCCTTTCCCTACTTTCTCCGTCCTCGAGTTCCTATCTGAACATGTACCACAGGACCCCCTACCTGAGATCTTAACCTCCTCCCAGTGTCCCATAAATATTTCGCCACCCGTGATCCACTTTTCTTAATTGTAACTAATTTTTCAGGTGAAGATTGTGGCGGCGCCGTAGTCAAAAACGATTGTTCCGATGGAAGCTCAACCTCGTCAAAATTACCCTCAACTACAGGAGCAGGCACCACAGATTCATCTGTCACTCCCACCTCTACTCCTTCACCTACAGGTATAATTTCTCTATTCTCATTCTCTGAAACTCTGTCATTATCAACCTCAACCTCACTCTCCTTCTCCTGAATCTCGTCACTCTGTCTTTCCTCTGCCAACTCAAAACCATCATTTTCAGATGACAAATACACAACATCTTCACTCTCTCTCTCCTCTACAGTTTCTTTCTCTACAGGCATATTGTCAACCTCCAAAAATATCTCATCGGACGGACAAATTTCAGGTAAAGGAAAAACGTTAAAATTAACCTCCTCCCCTAGAACTTCCGTTCGAGCATGAATTTTTCGAATTTTATCCCTAGCTACAACCTGATTTTTCTTGATGGGATTATTCCCAAAAGGTGCCAACTCATACAATGCATCCGAAAATTTCTTAACCACAATAAAAGGCCCTCCATAGAAAGACTGTAATTTCTTGGACACGTCAGTTTTTACAATATTAAAGAAAGCATAACAAACATCTGTAACTCTTAATGCTTCCCTCTGTACTCTGTGTTTATTTTGAACCTCTAAATATAACTTGGATTTTGTAGAAATTCTCTTAATTACATCCTCCATATTTTTCAGAAATTCCAAATACGACCGCGAGGATGAAGATTCAGCAGACGGAACTGGTGATAGGAAATCGAGAGGAATACGTGGCTGCCGACCAAAAACCAGAAAAAATGGAGAATATCCAGTTCTAGTACTCTTGGAACAGTTAATCACCAACGTAGCCAAAGGTAATTTTTTAGCCCAGTCCTTTGTTCCATGATTTTCATCTACTTTCAAAGCAGCATACAAACTTTGATTTTGCCTCTCTACAGGATTCGAATTTGGATTCCTGGGGGGAATTAGGACAGTATCCACCCCCAATCCTTTCATCACGCCTTTAAACACATTGCTTGTAAAATTTGTACCTCTATCCGATCTCAAAGCTCTAAATAAACCATAGGTAGGTACAAAATTTTCCAATATAGCCTTTACAGTTGTTTCAGTTTTAGCATCAACCAACGGACATGTAAAAACATATCTAGAAAATAGACAAACCATGATTAGGACAAATTTAACCGTCTGTCCCTGATGATAACATGGAGTCCAAGGTCCAACCAGATCTACGGACATATTAGCAAAAACTTCACTACTTTGAACAGAATGAGTTATAGGTGAAACATGTTTAGGATTACTTCCAGCCTTTTTCAAACATGTAATACAACTTCGTATTCTCGATTCCACAAACTTGTTCACGCCAGGCATAAAAAATCTCTCATTTATTTTACGTATTGTCTCCTGCACACCTCTATGTCCAGAACCGTATCCACCATGAGCTGAATCAAATATATCATTGTATAAAGAAAGAGGCACTACAGGCCTCTCGACGAAACCCCCTTCGGCCAAAGGCTGTCTGAAAATTACAACCCCCTCTAGCACATACATGTGGCCAATAAGATTGTACAATAGTTCTTTTCTGCCCGATAACTCCGCCCTCTCATAAGACGACAACTGTCTCCTTTCCAATATCCATAACCTTATTTCATTTAGGATCTCGTCCTGCTGAAGACTACTTTGCCAGACAAACTCAACATCCGCCTCATCCTCTGCAGAATGTACCTGCATAATAGAGTAGATTTGATCCAGAAATGGTGAATCATCCAGGTAAGGATCCAAAATTTTATTATCTGTCTCTCTACACTCCTGACAATCCTTCAGTCGATGATTCTTACAATCTAACTCAGTTCTCGACAAATAATCTACGTTCACATGCTTAGTCCCCTGTCGATGGATAACTGTAAAGTCAAAACTTTGCAAGAAAGTTATCCATCGATAGGTGACACCGTTTATTGATCCTTTAGCCCAACGTTTATAATGCACTAGTGAAATACTGTCTGTCCGAACCAAAAACTCACGAAACCTACAAAAGTGTAAAAAATTCTTTAATGCATATACTAATGCACCTAATTCTCCTTTATAGGAAGGATAATTTTGTTCTGCAGCATTACACTTCTTACTACAGACACCAAACACTCTCTCCACACCATCCTGTTCTTGCGAACAATCCCTGCAAAATACTGAGAACTATAATCTACATCCACAATAAAAAGATTAGGATTATCCCATTGAGGATAGCCTTTACACATTTCAGTCTTGAACATTTCCATAAATTCAGTCCATACTCTGTTCAACTCTTCTGTCCACTTTATTATAGTGTCATTCCTGTGACTATCCAACATGCACGACCTCTTGGCATAATCAGCAAAATATCCTCTGTAATAATTAGTAAATCCCAAAAATTTCTGCAACTCCTTCCCTGTTCTAGGCTTGCCCCAATCCTTAATCCGTTCCAGATATGCAGGATTCATTTTCAATCCATCGGCACTAATAATATGTCCCAAATAATGGCATTCTCTAGTCAATAAATCACACTTATCTAAATTTAATTTCAGGTTGACCTGCCGAAGAACTTGAAACAGTGCCTGCAGATGCTCTACATGTTCCTCTGGACTTGATGAAAACACGATCAGATCGTCCAAGTAGCTGATACAGAATCCATACATACCTGGCAAGATAGACAGCACCTTATCCATCAGAGCACAGAACAGGCTGGGTGCATTACACAACCCAAATGGCAACCTGTTAAACAAATACATCCTGTTTGCTGCACTAAAAGCTGTTAACGGTTTAGAGTCTTCATCCATAGTCATCGAATGGTAGGCAGCTGTCAAATCAAGAGTACTGAACACCTTGCCAGAACCCAGCTTCGTCAAATTATCCGAGATCAGTGGCAGCGGCCACGCCACCCGCTTAGTCACGTTGTTGAGGTTGCGGAAATCGATGACAAACCTCAACTTAGCCTCTGCTCCAGGTGCAGCCTTCTTTTTCACAGCAAAGATAGGACTGGACCAATCCGAGAAACCCTCCTCAATAATGCCAGCATCCAGCCATTTGGTCAACTGTTCCTTCAATTTAGCATCGTACTCTGGATTCAAAGGAATATTTCTGGCCTTCACAGGTTTAGCTCCAGGTAACAATTCTATATTATATGTCATTAATCTACAATCTCCAATATCTGAATCATTCATTGAAAAGATATCAAAATTTTCCAAACAAATTTTAATAATCCTGGGTTTCAATTCTGGATTTTCCTTAATCATCTGGTTTTCATCTAACTTCAATTTTTGAATAATAAACTGTACCCGTTCATGCATTTTTTGCCCCGACAACTTTTCTGGCTTATCCAATTCATTAATTGTTTTATTACAGGTAACATCTTGATTATCCATGATGAAACAATGCCCCATCTTCACATTTCTCAGCAAGGTAATAGGTTTTATTGACGCATTAACCACATTAACCACACAGGACCCATCTTTCCGTGGCTGATACACCCCCTCAATAATCATAATCCCATTGCCACTTGTCATCTTAGAAGAATTAGGGGACACGTACCAAAGCCCATCATTCTTTAATCCAGTCACATGCACCACAGCGGTAGATCCTCCAGGATAAAAATAGTTTTATCCAGCAACTTCACATTATACTTCGTTGAATATAACTCTCCAAACCCACCCCCCTCCTTTATCCCTGGCAAGGTAGGTTTAGATGGAATTTCAGAATTCATTCGTCCGGACAAAATAGGAATTTTCTGTATCTCTGCCACCACCTGTTTCTGTAAACAGGAATTAATAGGAACAGATTCCCCACAAAATTCAAACTTATCTTCATCCAAACAAATATTAATTTTATTCTTTTTCAGGAAATCAGATCCAAGATTTACCAACCTACTCGTCACCTCAGGTACATAAAATATCTCCGTAAACACAGCTTGAGTTCCAGCAAATCTAAATTTCAACTCAACATATCCAATAATATTAACTTTCTTTAAATCTACTGAATATGCTGATAATTTAGCAGGACAAAACTCAACTCCATGTTTATCAAGAATTTCTCTAGATATCAAAGAATTAAAATTATTTCCTGTATCAATAATTCCTAACTCCTTCACCGGAATATCAGCCCCAGGCACAAGAAATTCTAAATCCGCACAAATAGGCATTTTCGTTATCTTCAAAAACTTCACAATCTCTTGAAAACACTAGTCATTATAATTAATATATCCATATATTTTAGATATACATCATTCCACTACACAGCAGTCAGCCCCTCATCTGTCACCAGCCGCCAACATACTGTTCAATTTATGAAATCCTGTACATCTCCCAAACTACCAGCATCACACAGCTACACTCCAAGTTTTTTTTTTTTTATACAGGTAAGTACCTCTCGAAGTATTCAACCTTGCATAGGTACTTATCAAAAAATAATATATAGTAGATATATATATATATATATAAATATATATATATAATGTTTTCATTAACACGATCACACCTTGACTGACGAATAAACAAGACAGTAATGCTTTATAAAGTTGAAAGCAATAATGTAAATACAAGACAGCAAAATTAACTATTTACAGTACTATAGCCTATATAATGAATATGAATAAAAAAAACGATCTATAAATTTCATCCTAGAATGAGATTTATACATCAAATCAATCATATCCATTACATAGGATATTGCTGGAAATTGTTTCTGGCTATGTCAGCAATCATAGCCTCATACTGTTTCTCATCTCTGCTCTTTTCAGAATCCACAACAGGCCCCACCTGATTGCCCCACCTATCCACAACAGGCCCCACCTGATTGACTGTCTTCTTCAGAAACTGCTCAGGTATTACCCTATTATTAGGCACTCCAGGACCCTCTTTCTTTTCGCTACCGGCTGAGAAAAACTTAGCTTTGGTCTTTCCTATGCGAGAATCAGGAGCTGGCGGCTTGCCATCTCTCTTCTGCCAGCAACTAGCCACTACATGACCTTTTTTCCCACAATACCAACAAATCATAGTTTTAGCCTTCGAATTCAGAGCCCCAATCACGTTCTCAACCTGATCCCAAGGAATATCATCATCCCCTTCAATCCACGCATTATTATCGCCAATCTCAGTCCTGCCCTCCATATCAGATACATGCACTTCACTGATTACAGGCCTAGCTTTCACCTCCCTAGAATCCTCTAGCCTCAACCCTTCCATAGCCTGAGAATAACAGGACGTTACATTTTCAGGTGATACGTGTCCAGAACGAGCCCAGCTTACATAATGCTGACCTCTGCGAATCAAATAAGTCAAGAAAGCACTGTAATCTTCCAGGTAATGCATAGATTCAATGAAATTAGCCATATCTCTAGCTAAATCAGAAAACAGCAAATTCTTAGCCACATTATTATAGAAATCACGCCAAGATTGTCTAGAAATTTGACCAGGATGCATAAGCCTAAACAGACGCAATTTAGCATTGAAAAACACATCCACATTCTGACCACTCTTTTGTTTCAGGGCGTAAAAGAATTCGGTAGCCGACTCTGTATCAGCAAAGGGTATCACCAACCTTCTTATCAACAGGTAATAACCTAAAGCACTTAAGGAAGCATTAGCCTCCGGCGTAATCAACCTCCCCATCTTCTTCCCTTTGCACTCAAAAATCCTATTGTACAGGATGTCCTTGAAAAGCATAGGATCCTCCAACTTTGCGAACCTAGCAACCCTCCATAAGGATAAGAAATAATCCTCAAAATCAATGTTTCCATCCCAAAATGGAGCATCCCGCACAAAATCACTATCCCACTTGACTCCTCTTACAAGACAAAACTCCTTAAACTGCTCCTCTACAGTCTGTTGGCTTACACTACCGCCGGCCACCTTTTTATAGGCCTTAAGCACGTCAGCCCTTTCCTCAATTAAAGGAAATATATCCAACAATTGATTTTCATATTCGGTCAAACAACTCTCACGAACATTCATCCAATTTCCATTCCCAACAGGACCTAAAAACTCAATCTGCGAAAACTTCAAATGGCCAGGAGCACTTTTCCCTCTTTTAGCCTCAAAATTTGTAGAATCCAATTTAGCCTCCACACTCAAACGATTAATGAAAGATGTATTAAACGAATCATCCCCCGTCGCCTTGACTGCAGATACACTAGCCCCCATACTTGTTTCATACAAAAAACCGCTAATATCCCCATCCACTGGCAATTGCGCCACCTTTTTCTTAATAGTAGCCAAATCAACATCATAACCTAACTTCTTATGCTCATCAGAGTTCTTAAACTCTTTCACCTTATTCTCCAGCCGTTTATTCGCCGCCGTTAACTTATCCACCTGATCTTTGACAGTCGTATGCTCCTGCAACATTGCCCTAACATATTTTTTTATGCTTTCAGGCACAACGTCATTCTCCACCTCGCCCAACGCCAACTCCACATTCGCATTGGCACCTGCACCAGCATCCTCAGCCGCAGCATCCTCCTCCTCCCAATGTTCGGGAGTTCCATCATCATCCTGACTGTCATTCTCCCGAGGACGTTTAGGCGGCCGTCCACGCTTGCCTTCAGTTTTACCCCGCTCCCCTTTTTCTCCATCAGCCATATCCGAGCACTGGAACTAGATCCGCCGTGAAATTTAGATCAAAAGAGTTAAAGAATGAAATTCCACAGAAACCTGAAATAAAAATCAAGTTAGAAATATAAAAACTAAAACAAAACTGTGAAAAATCCGAGATAAAAAAAAATATCTCAAAAAGTGAGTGACTTCAAATTAAACACCACTTCCCCCACCCTTAACTCAGCAGCAGGTCTAAATAACACGTAGCACAATAAGACTGCGCCAAATGTGATATAGACAAACAGCATAAGCTAATGATAGAGTAGACTTAATGTTCAATTCAAAATGCAATCAGATTTTTAAGTATTTATTATATTGGATTAAATGCAGTTTTTGAGTAAATAAGATTATATATTGATACTATATTTAGAAATGATTAAATATGTTAATAAGTCAAAACTACTGATTATTTAAAGCTGGATAGTTCTGAAGTAGCAGGATGTCTGTCTGTATATCAGGACACCAAACAACAGGATGACTGTCTGTTTAATTAATACAATGTATTAATTAACTATGCACTTTGAAGGGGTAGAATATCTGCTTAGGCAAACTATACAAAGTAATAGGATGTCTGTAAATAGCTGTATTGGTCTTAATAAAGACTCGAACCCAAACCAGATAATGTTCTGTGTTAGGACTCTCAATATCAACTGACTTAAATATATTTTCTCTTTATTCTTTCTGAGAGCAATTAAAGAGCAATTAAGAGTAACAATTAACATATGGTCTGCAAACTTAAATATATGACATCACAACATAAATATATGACATTATGTTATATTTAGAAAATTTTGCCTTTTTAGTGTAGAACCTGTTAACAAAAAGTCCTAGCTGCAAGATTTTTTCAACTTAAAATATCATTAAAATATATCTTTTTACACCATGTCTAGAATGCAAATAATCTCTTTCATCAAATGATTTATTTATATGGATTTTAAACATAAAATAGAATTTACTTTATATACCTACTAGCGGCTACGCCCCCTAGAGGCCTCTAGGGGCACTTGAGGAGGGGGGAGTCGAATATGATAAACCCAATTTCTTATTTTAGATTTTGAAAGAAAAAGTAAAAAAATATTTTTGGGGGGTGAAATTTTTTTTTTTTTGGGGGGGGGTGCCCCCTCATCATTTTTAATTTTAGTTAAAAAATGTAAAAAAAATTTTGGGGGGGGTTGGGGGGTGTCTGTTAAGGAGAACCCGATCGGTTCAGCGGTTAGCGAGATCCTTCGGTACAGACACACAGACAAACAAACATCCTGTTACATTAGTATACTTATCCTCAATCCTAGCAATGTCACATGTCAAATTGTTTCCTTTTAAACAAGGATGACAACATCCATAAGTAGCGAAGCTCAAAAATGATGAAGGGATATCGGGAAATATTGGCCATTTTTTGTTGAATTAAGAGGAATATTGATAATATTTTATTGATCGATTGCTGAAATACATCACGGAGCATTCTTGAAAATTGCGCGTCACACGTTTTTATAGCCTGCCGGCACACGAGTTGAAATCTCCTAAAACTTACTTTAAAACAAAACGTTTTTTATATTCTCATTCGTTTTCATTCCACCGATAGAGATAGTACTCTCTCTTACATCGCTTTTTAATACGTTTTCAACAGTAAGTTTTAGTTTTTTAGTGTATTATATATGTTTTTTCAACGTATTATTTCATTTACTATTTTCAGTTGGGGATTTTATTTGCATTTGGGGATTATTCAGGAGAATTTCAATAGTAAATGGAGATTGGTTCCTAAATACTTATCGAATTCTTCGAATTTTCCCAATATTTAAACTCTTTTAGCTTATTTTCGACGGATTCTTTAGTGATTTATGGAATATCGATCGATAAAAAATATTAATTGTAGCATAAGGAAACGAAATAAGACGTTTTTAATGGAATAACATGAAGTTACAAAATGGCCATTTTTTGTTGAATTAAGAGGAATATTGATATTATTTTATTGATCGATTGCTGAAATACATCACGGAGCATTCTTGAAAATTGCGCGTCACACGTTTTTATAGCCTGCCGGCACACGAGTTGAAATCTCCTAAAACTTACTTTAAAACAAAACGTTTTTTATATTCTCATTCGTTTTCATTCCACCGATAGAGATAGTACTCTCTCTTACATCGCTTTTTAATACGTTTTCACCCACCCTCCCTAACCCTTTATTTTATTATTAGAAATTTTCTACTTTTTTGCTTTTCTAATTCCTGTATTTTTATATTGATATTGTTCTTTCTAATTTGACATACTTAACTATTCATGTCTCTACATTTTTTTCAGATCAACGTTTTTTAAATCCTCTGTGATCATGACACCATTCGAGTACTATAAACTCAGGAATGTTAAGTCATTCCATGCTCACAATATCGTTGCCTATAAGCAGATTTTAGGTTTAAACCTGCATTATTTTGTCGTTTATCAAAGTAAAACTGATAAACATTTAGTAGTCAGAGAGCTGATTAATCGTGCATCTTGTTTTAAAGATCAATTAGAACAAATTAATCATACTTTAGATGACAGTTTTTTATCCGCCAAATCTGTTTATGATAATTTTGGCCAGTCTTTCAAAGATTTTGAAGCAGAATGTCGCAACACCTTGTCACTTCTTGATTGATTTAACTTACTAAATTTTTTCTTTTTCTTTCTTATCCAAAAAATTCTTATTTTTCTTCATTTAATGTTCAGACACTATTTTTCTTGAATTAATTTCAATTTTTTCCTCTTTAGATTTTCTTCTTAAAAAAATACTGATTGTTTAAATTACAGCATGTCTTATTTTGTTAATATTTTTGCATGAATTTTTTCGTGAATGTTTTTAATTTTACATTTGTTTGTTAAATTTTTCTTTTAAATTTGAATTTCCTCTTCAGACCTAAAAATGCCTGTTCCTACAGGACATTCGCACAACTCCTCAGATGAGGATAATTCCCCCCCCCCCGCATCTTCCACAGTGGTTCCTACCACAAATTTGTCTAGATCCTATTCGGCTCCAGTCAATACCTCAGCTCCCTCGTCGGTTGTAGCTCCAGGTCCGTCATCGGTCGCACAAACGATTATTCCCCAGGATCCTAAAGATCCATTGGGGTTAAATAACCTTCCCCCAGCCGGCTCATATTTGCCGGGGATAGGTTTTGTGCCACAAATTAATCAGCCGCCGAAAATGACAGCGCGACTTCAAGAGTCTGCAGCTCCAGCGCGACCACCAGTGTCAGCAGCTCCCCACATTGAATCTGAGAAAGTTAAGATGCCTGTCAGACATGCTTCAGTGTCTTCAGGTAAAATTCATACTTAGTACTCATGATTTTGATTCAATGATTTAGAAATTGAAGTTCATATGAATTTTGTCTTCTTGGCAGTTTTTTACCCTTACAAAAATTTTTTTTCCTTTCTCAACTTTAAACTTTTTCCCCCCCCTTTTTTATTCTTTCCTTTCTTACAGCTATAAACCTTTTTTTCCGCTTTATTTTCTTTTAAATCTTTTCTATTTTTTTTTTAGACGATTTTTCCCCTAAACGCAAGAAGTCAAAAAAGAAGAAACGCTACTCTAGTAGTTCCTCTTCTTCCAGTTCTTTCTCTTCATCTTCGAGTTCTACGGAATCAGATGAACCTAAAAGGAAAAGAAAAGGTACTTTTTTAAATACTTAGACAAAAAATCCTTTCTTTCTCCCATTTATGAACTTTTTTAAAAATTTCTACGATATTTATTACAGAAATTTATTTTGGTTAAATTATTTGAAAGATAAATTTCTTGTTTCTATGAACACCGACTGAATATTTGACGTCATTCTTCGGATTATCATGTCTTCATACATTCTTTCTTTAGGAAAGAAGAAGAAAAAGAAGAAGAGCAAGAAGCACTCTTCCGATTCTGACAGTAGCAGCCAACTAGTAGGCGGCCGAAAAGCTAGACGTCGCCTCCGGCGAGCAGCTGAAATACTGTCAGACCCACCTGCTTGGATAGGTATGACGTCAGCAGACATACATGCCGAACGGGAACGCCTCTTCGAACATCTAAACGTAAGAAAAACATTTTAACAAAAATTCTTTGATCAAACATATATTTTTTAATATATGTAGGGGTTATTTAGTCTATTTAAACAAAAAAAGGGCAGTTATTTTGGGTCAAGGGCATTTTCTTTTTCTAAATTCCTTAAAAAATTTTTTTTTTTTCTCTTTTCAACATTTTGAATATTTTTGTTATTTCAACTATTAATTTTTTTTTTTGTTCATTTCTTTATCCATGTTTATCTTTTTTCAAATTTGAATTTCTTTTCTTGGAAATCTCACAATAGTTTTTTCTATTAAGTCTTTGGATGAAAAGAATGACGTCTCTCTCACATTTTTAAAATGCGTCTTAAGAGACACCTGCCGTTCGAAGAATTATGTCGAGGATGCTGCGAAGCGTCTTGTGGCGTTGAAGGCCCCCAAGAACTTGTTATATGACCTACAGCAGTCGTTGCAAGCCTGCTATCAAGCAATAAAGGCAAGAAATTCATAAATTTTTTCTTCTTTTTCGTTTTATAATAACTAAACCTATGCCATTTTTTAGTTTTCTTATTTTCCGTGCAAATTCGATCAATAGAAACCGTTTCTTGTCTATGAAATCTATTTTAGTTTTTTCAAATTTGTTTTTTAAAGAAGACGTGCAAATATTTGATTAACACCAGTTTTATTAGCTCCCGCACCACAGAAAAGATTTTTATACTATTATTCTGTGACATTTACATTATTTTTCATTTCATTTCAGTTTCATTATTTGTCATGTAAAGGAAAGATAATTCCTACGATACTTTTCTTTTCATAGAGCTAGACATCAACATATTTTATTCAAAATTATCAAGATTTTCATTTTATCTAGATAGCTGAAAGCTCCATCGGGTACATCGAACTGGCTTTTTCGAAAAACATCGGCCACGCCAACCGGGTAGCTCTAGCAGGTAACAGACGCTACCTTACCACCCAGCAGCAGCGTATCTCGGATTCCCTGCCTGACTTTCGAGGGGACTATAGCAGAGGAGCACGTGGCGGCTTCTCTAACGGCCGGTTTAACTCAAATGGAGGCTCAAACCCTAGGGGCAGAGGATCCCGAGGACGAGGTCGAGGATCTCTTCGCTGTCACGGATGTAACGGCGAAGGACATAAAGTCGACGACTGTCCTTCCGCCAACCCTAAATAATAATTCTACCCCGCTTTACGCTATTCAAGATTTAAACCTACCGATACCTACCTCAGATATTCCAAATTTTCATATCGCTTCTCTAAAAAATTTTTGTTTCACAGAAGATTATGAACATTATAAACGTTTATATGATGTCCAATCGGACTTTTTATCTAGTTATTCTCCAGCTTATTCTATTCATTCACTTACAGCAATTAATTTCTATAAAAATATTCTTAATGCACCATCTTTTGTTTTGCAAACCCTTACTTTTGGATATCAACCAGGTAGATTATTGAGAATAATTCTTTCCACATTTTATTTATTATATGATTTTTGTTCCACAAAATTTTTTTCTTTTTACAATTATTCTCCATAATCTATCTTTTTTAAGTTTTTACATCTCCAGTGTTACCGTATTTCGAGAAGAACAACAATAGCGCTGTCCGCAATCCAGAATTTGTTCGTCAAGAAATTCAATCTTTGCTAGACAAAGGTATTATTGCTCAAATCGATCATCAGCCTTATTGTTGTTCACCTCTTACGGTAGCTAGTAGAACTTGTAGTTTAACTAACACAACTAAACTCAGGAAATTTTTCGATACATAAATATTATTCCAAATTCTTCCTTCAATTCTTTTTTTGATTCCCCTCTTTTTTCTACCTTTTTTATATAATATTCTTTTCTTTTTCAATTCTTTTCACTACCTCTCAAATATTTTTTGTTTGAATTCATTTTTTCAAAAATTTTTTTCATATTTACCCCCCCTTTTAAATTTTTTCGAAATATTTCCTGCTTTTAGATTGTGCATCGACTTATCCCGCCACATTAATCTACTTCTCCAGCCGGAGAACGTCTCTTTAAATGACATTAAGACAGTGCTGCCTCGCATTTCTCAGGATGTATTTTTTACATCCTGGGATTTGCGGGGCATGTACCATCAAGTACATCTACATCCTGCCGTTACTGAACTTTTTGGTTTTTGTTATAAAAATGCTGATAATTCCTACTCTTTTTACAAATATTTAAGGCTTCCCTTCGGGGTTGCCTCAGCCGTATTTCTAGTTGATGCCTTGATACGCCCAGTTAAACATTTTTGTCACCGTCACAATATAGACGTGAGTGTCTATATTGATGACGGCCTGACTGTCGAATTAAATTATTTTAAATGTCTTCTTAGTACTCACTTTGTCCTATCAGTTTTACTATGTGCAGGTTGGCATTTTCAACTTTCTAAATGTCAACTAGAACCTGTTCGTCGTATACAATATTTAGGTTTTATTCTTGATAGTAGTAAAATGATAATTTCCCTGCCCATCGTTAAAATTCAGAAAGTTTTATTTCTTCTTGACAAAATTTTAGCTGCTTTTGATTCTAATGATCCTGTAGATGTTACTATGTTAGCCTCCTTTTTAGGCAAACTATGTCATGCATATTTTAGTCATGGAGATTTTATTCGTGTTGTGGCTAGAAACTCTAATCATGCTCTTGGTGTTTACACCTCACAGTATGGTTGGAAAGGAGCTTTGTTTGTCAATGCAGATATGTTTCAAGAGTTGTCCCTCTGTAAAGAACATTTTGTTTCTTTAAACGGACAACCCATTCGTACTGAATCCAAAACAATAGAAGTTTTTTCCCCCCATCAAACATCTTTTTTAATTGACAACATTGACCCTAATGATTTAAACAAACATTGTAATATTTTTGTGTCAGACGCCTCTGACCACTCAGCCTTTTCATTCAAAGCTGGAGACTGTAAGATTATTTCTGATTATTTATTTACTCCACAAGAGGCTGAATTATCTTCAGGCCATAGAGAACTTTTAAGTATTGTTAAAGCTTTTGAACATTATAGCAATTATTTCGCCACCCTTAAAGGACAGTTGGTTATTTGGATAACAGATAGCATGTGCCTTTACTCTTTTTTGCGTATTGGAAGCCGTAATTTAGTTATTCAAAAATTATTAATTCAATTAAAAATCCTAGAGTTCCAATACGCAATCCGTATTATACCTAAATGGATGCCCCGAGACAGCTCACTCATCACTTTAGCAGATTTAGGTTCTAAGCTTTTTAAATCCTCTAATGAATTTGGGATTAGTTCTAACGATTTTCAATTTCTTCAAAGTTATTTTTCTATCAAATTTTCACTTGACTGTTTCGCAACATCTAAAAATTGTAAAGTAGAGAAATTCATTTCCCCTTTCCCTCAACTAAATTGTTTCGATATTGATTTTTTCACAGTTTCCCTGACCAGTTCAGAATGCTACTACATCCACCCCCCAATTTCTCTCCTTTCTCGTGTTTTTAATAAATTAAAATTATATGAGGATATAACAGCAGTGGTAGTTTTGCCCTTATGGCCGACATACCCTTTCTGGAATTGTATTGTTAAAGGATCTTATTTTAATTCTTTTGTGAAAAATTTTCTGCTCTGGGATCCTTACTACATTGCTTCTACACCAAATAATTTTTTCAACGGTCATAAGACGTTTAAAACTCTCGCCTTATTGATTCATACCGGTAAAGACTATGCAATTCCTTTACCACAATTTTAATCAATATGTTTTTTAATGAATTGTACAAAATTTTTTCAGCATCCTTACAATGAGAACGTCTTTCAAACATTCAACTGTAAATTATCATAAGTTTAATGCTCAGTTACAAACTTTTAAAGACAATAGACCTCTAGAAAAGAGAGGCCCTCTTTATTTTCCGTCAGTTTTAGAGAAATACAACCTTACAGAAAAAAGGAAACGCCATATAAAATTGACAGCGTCTTCAAGAACTAAGTCCACGCAACTACTCCACAACCGTACTTTACGCCGTTTTGAAATTTTTTGCGAAAACAGAAATAAAACTCTGTTAAATTTTTCAAAAAAGGATTTAGCCGCCTACATAGAATACTTAGAGGACTCCGCAGCTAAAAAATCCGCCGTAGTCGGTTTGGCAGGCGCGATAGATTTTCTCGCCAGTGCTTTAGATATGAAATCCCCCTGGACTCCCCAAATTGAAAGAATGTATCAGGGTATCACGAGAAGAGCCTCTGCAGAACAGCCTTTGACCAAGAAAGCGCCTAAACTGCCCATAAAATACCTGACTTTGGCCATCGATAAGCACGTGACACCTTTTCTAAAGAATCCAGATCAGGTAATCTTGTTTCATATGAATCAAAAATCCTTTTTTCGAATAAATTTTGATTAATACTTATTACTTAGCTATGTTTAAGTTTTTCGGACCAAACTACATTTTAATATACGGAGTTTTTTACATTTTCTTTCTTTTGTCTAGCATTCATATTGATCTCTAATAGAAATCTTATTTTTAAAAAAAAAAAAAAAAAATTCAAATTTAGTTTTTCGGACCTACTATTTTAAGATATGGAGTTTTCTACACTTTTGTAATTTCCATTAATATTGTTTTCTAATAGAAACCTTGTTTTCTTAAGATTCCAATTGTGACCCTCCGAGCAATCGTGGCTCAGCACCTTCAGTACAGCTTGTGCGCGCGCATATCTGACCTGTTGAGATTGAGAGCTTGTGATCTAGCGGTTACCACACTAGGAGACACGCCAGCAATGAGCATAACCTTCAGATCTTCTAAGACTGACCCTAGGTACTTATTTTAACAAGAAAATCTTTCTTAAATTCTTCTTTTCTCCAAAATTTTTTCCAGAAGTTTTCAAAAATCATACGACATTCTTTTCTACCTATTTTTACTTTCTATTAAATTGGAAATTACAGTGTAATTGCAAAATAATTTCTAATTATCTTAAAACAAAGTTTTTCAAAGTTTTTTAATGTCTTAGTTTGAAATGTTTATAATTACAAACGATTTCTTAACTATTACCTATTTTCCTCTACCGTAAAATTGTTAAAGAAAATTCCAGAAAAATCTTTTTTCAAAATTCCAAATTTTTTATACATTCTTCAACTCTGTATTTCATTTAGAATATCATTGTTTTTTACACAAAAACATAAATATTATTTTTCTAGATTCGAGGGCTCCACCAGTTACGTGATCTTCAATGGATCAGAGTATTGTCTTTATTCACTGCTGGTCCTGTATTACAATAGGCTCCGATTATATTCATCAGATACTTCCTGTTTGGATACGAGTTATTTGCTGCCCCGTACAGGGAATGGTACCACTTCGAAATCTTCTAGGCGAGTTTTTAAGCATAATACATTCATACATTTCTTATTCCTTTTTTAAGTTTTCACAAATTTTATTGGTAATTATATTTTTTAGAATCCTAGTCGCAGATGGACGTTACGCCATTTCAGCTTCCACCTTAATGAAGGATGTAAACTTAATTTATAGTAACTTAGGACTTAAGCATAAAATTACATCTAAATCTGCTAAAAGCTTAGGAGTGTCATCTGCCTTTCGATTAGGTATGAGCGATGATCATATCCGAGTCTTAGGCAGATGGCGCTCCATAGCTACAGCTCAACATTATCGAGCTATTGATGATACAACGCTCATTGAAATTTTGTCCAAGATTATGCTAAAATCCTCGAGTACAGCAGTCCCCAGGTCTTTAGCAGCCCTTACAGACCAAGCCTCCAATTCCATCGCTTCACGGACGACTCCCTCTTGGTCATCAGCCCATTCAGCGCCTCTGAACCGCGCTCTTATCTTCCAGATTTTGTTAGCTTCGGGCTATCTAGACCCCCAAGGATGCCCTCTCAACAACGAAGGTTACCCCCTCCCTCAAGACGTTCCGGAGGTTAGAGCCAACGGCGAGGACCTCCTAGCCATCGAGTCTTCTCAGACCTTCATAGTAACTCTGCCGAACTAAGTTATTATATACTTTGTATTATTTTTATTTATGCTTTTCATTTTAAAAATGCTTAAATAAAACAGAAATTTTTTAAATTGCATATTAGTTCTTTTCTCAGTATTTTTTCAGATTACTTACAATGTTTCTTTTTTAAGAAAAAAGAATTTTTTAATAACTACCTACCATAAAATTTTTTCGATTTCGAACTGGTTTTATTTATCCGATTATTCTCGCGAATTTCTTCGTTTTCATTTCGATTGGTTCCTAAATACTTATCGAATTCTTCGAATTTTCCCAATATTTAAACTCTTTTAGCTTATTTTCGACGGATTCTTTAGTGATTTATGGAATATCGATCGATAAAAAATATTAATTGTAGCATAAGGAAACGAAATAAGACGTTTTTAATGGAATAACATGAAGTTACAAAATTAATATAGAGCAGTGTCATATACAATGAAACTTGATAAAATAGTAACATTTTTAGAAGCTAACCTCATGAAACCTTTAAAATGTAGGAATCGATCTAGCATCCCAATTAATTGACGAATCTTAATGAACCTTAGTGAAATTATAAAGAAACTAACATAATAAATCCCTGAAAATTTCAGCTTTCTATCTTTAAAAGGAGCAGAGAAATTCACAGTTCCCCCACTTAGTGACATTGCCAATTATAGAGTAGCTTCGCTGCTAAAATTATAGAAATAGCCAATAACCTGCAAAAGCAGTCCAACAGCCGTGAATGGATGGAAAATTTAGTGATTATTTAAGCTTGTCAAATTCAGTCCGACCGCTACGAATGTTTTCTATATAATTTAAAATTTCAGCATTGTAACATGAATATGAGCAAAGAAAAATCACGTCTGTCCCATCTTAGTTTCGGACATTTGGAATTGTACAGTATCTTAGCTTCTAAAACAGACGTCAAAATAAGCAATAAATTCTATTTTTATGGAAATACCAATGACTAACTGACGTATGGAAGGACGTACAAACTCTATTAAAGAAAAGCTTTGCTTTTAAAATTTATACATATCTAGAAACACAATATTTATTAAGAATTATGATTATAGACATAACTATAATAGCAATATTATTGAGATTATCATATTTGTAAAGCTACTAATATAGTTCAATGTTTGATAAAAAAACCTTTGGTCGGTTATTTACAGTTTCGTCTTTATAGAAAAAGTACTTGTTTATTGTGAAAAAAAACTTAAGTAAAATACAATTAAAATCATTTTCTATCCCTAAGACAGTATTATTATATATTTACATTTGACTAACTGTTAAATGCTTTTGAGTAGTTAAAAAACTGAATTTGAAGGAATTTTTGTTTAGCCTAAATTCAATTCTATTTGTGCTCAAAAAGTTTTGATCTTATAAAGATCGTGATTACATTACACGTTACAATTTAAATTAAAGCCTAACAGAAAAAAAGTTACATTGGTTAAAAATACTGAAAATTTTCAGGTCTCTGTAAAGAGATGATTTAATTACCATTAAAATACTTTGAAAGGTATTTTTAAAGATAATTAAAATATCCTTTAAAAGATAAGTAATAAAATGGCAAAATTACTTATTACTATTTAAATATCACGGTACCAAATATTTGGTTGAAAGATTATTGTACAACCGTTTTACAATTTTTTTGGGGAGGTTATTGTTATCATGTCTATAGCTGCACATCATCAGATGTTATTGTTGGCGGTGAAAATAATCATTTTGCAGACAAAATGTATTATTCACTGTTTTGATGGTTATAAACTTTTGTGACATGATAAACATAAAGAGGAATAATTAAAAACTAACATTAAAAACAAATATAACAGGAAAGTGTCCGTTCAACAACCGTGAATTTAAGGATTGAGATTCTTCACTAATTGAACAGTCTTTCCCCATTGCTGAGGCGGAATTAAGCAGCAGTTTCCTCGGGCTGTCTAGCCTCTTCCTCGTTCTTGGGCTCCTCGGGTCTGGACTCTTCCACCTTTTCGGCGGCGACCTCCTTCAATTTGGCAATCTTTTCGGCGGTGGCGTCACTGTCTGCGGGAGTCTCCTCTGCGGTCTCGTCAGCCTTGCGCTTAACGGCCTCCTTCTCAGGAGCATCTCCGTTCTCAGCTTCTGTTGTTTCGGCAGGCTTCTCAGTGGCAGTTTCGGCGGGCTTCTCAGCGTCGCCATTGGTGGCCTCTTCGGCGGGCTTCTCAGCATCGCCGTTGGTGGCTTCTTCGGCGGGAGTAGTGGTCTCCTCGGCAGCTGTGCCGTTTGTAGCGGGGACTTCCTGAAAAATAATATTTCATTATGACCAATTAAATTGAGATGGCCCGTCATAAGACATTAAAACCTTTGAATGTCAAACCATGTATTACAGCTAGAAATCTAAATAAGCAATTACCCCCCCCCCCCATAAACACCTAAATATAAAATAAAATAATTAAAATTCCTTATTTTTAAAAACATTTTACTATCAAGATTAAAATCTTGAAAACACTATATTGTATAGCTGCACAACTTTCTAAAACACAATAATTGATAAGTTTCAAATCGACAGGACAATTCGTAAGTGTCAAAAAAAACTAAGAGCTAACCCTCGCATAAGGAAAGCCCCTAATTATAGAAAAGCGTAGCTTTCAACTATAGTAGCGCAACAATAAAATGCAAACAGTTTGTGCGACAAAAGTGAAATAACCTATTTTGTTGAAATATGAAGGCATTTCTTTTTCTTCAGCCATTGTTAGTTTAATAAATTAAACCCCTCTGATGAAACGCTGTGCACACCACTCTTAGCATTCTATTTATTTGCAGTAACAAGTACCAAGCCAAAATCATAACACAACAACATGAGAGAAAGGGAGAGAGAGGGAAAGAGAGAAGTAAAGGGGGGGGGGGAAGAATAGGGAAAGTATATTTCTACACGCTTTCAAGTTACAACACCAACACACCGGGGAAGAGAAAACCCGTGCAGTGGTGGTGTGGGGTTATTCACCCCTCTTTCTAAAAACACACACACGCACAACACTACGGGAAATTTATATCTTTCAAAACATGAAGGAAGAAAGTTTGAGGGAGGGGGGGGGGGAAACAAGAGCAAAAATGCATATTTTAACCGGGTGAATACAAAGATACCAAGTTCAAACCGCAATGCAAATTTATAAGAAATGAAGTTTGGGGGGGGGGGGGGGGGTAAGCATTGGTTGTAGATTTAATAGGGAAAGTTGATGCATTTAATTATTATACTTCCTATCAGTATTAAAAGAAATAAAAGATTGTCCCCTTCCACCCCATAAAGACTATTAAGGCAAATTATTTTGACCATATGCACTACCCCCCCACAAATAAGTGGAAAGAAAAGGCGGGAATTTATTAGAATTTCAGGATTAATTACCCCTCCCCCTCTTTAGTTAATTAGGAGATTAAGATATTATTTATTAATAATTATCTTAGGATCCAAAGTGTTGAATCAATAAACAAGGGCCAATAAAAAACGGGCAATTACCAATAATTTAGTAAATTCACGTGGAAAGGATTAATAAAATACCCTCTACAATATATGGGTGTTAAGTGTTTTACCCCCGCCCCCCGACCTTTAAATCCCCACATTTACCCCCTAATAAAAACTTGGACGTCCTCATCCCGACAGCAAACAAGGATAACATTTTTAAGAAAAAAAAATGCTTTATTGTCTGCCACATAACATTTTGTGTGTTTATCTTTTTAAAGGTTAAGGATCAAATAAATAATAGCCTACCGTGGTTTTGTGCTATTTTCCTAGTTCTGTAAATATGTCCTTAAATGCTAAGGCACAGCTCTAATATAATATAAAACAGACAAACTTAAATATCGAACAATCCATGAAAAAAAAAAAAATAAAGCCTAAACCAATCCACGACTTAGATCTAAATTTGAAATGGCCTAAAACCAGGATAGTTATTGAGATCTTAAGCTTGAAACAAAGAAAACCTTGCTACTTTATATACGAACTAGCGGCTTCGCCCCTAGCCTCTAGGGGCTTTGCCCCAAGGGGTGATAAAAAAAATTAAGGCGAAATTCGTTAAAGGACCAAGGAAATCTTAAGCAAAAAAAAAAAAAAAAAAAATGGGGGGGGATTTTTTGTTTTTGGGGGGGTTGGGGGTGTCCCACCCCCCAAGAAAATAGCCTAAAACCAGCACAGGACCAATAGGTATATACCCTGAAGAGTAGAATCCGATCGGTTCAGTGGTTACCGAGATCTTAAGGGACAGACAGACAGACATACAGACGGACAGACAGACATCGTTCTACTTTGTATTATATATTAAAGTAAATTCATACCTTAACGGTCTCCTCGGCGGCACCGTTGGTAGCCTCAACCGGGGTCTCGGCGGCGACGGTCTCACTAAAATAAATAGGTTTGGTAGAGTCACATTACGAGAGTAACAGAATGTCCGTTGTTAAAAGGTTAAAATGGCGATATAGATTTCAAACTTAACATAGTGCGTCTTTTTTAAACATGCAAGATTCTATTACAACAATAATTAAATGTTAATATTATCCAATTTATCTTGATAATCCAAAGATAAATTTAGGTTTGAAATAAACAAGACGATTAAATCAATTAATTAAAACACTTACGTAGCAGCAACGGGGGTCTCGGTCTGTTCAGCCATTTTAATTAGATGTGGTTTGTCTTTTAGAGTAATAAGAGCACAAAAAGAATGTGTGTGTTTACGCCAAAGGTTGAGCAGCAAAGATTTTGAAATGTCGAGAAAAAGAAAGAAAGCGCCAGATTTTTACAAAACAAAGGGAGAGAGAGAAAAGAGAAGGTAAAATGGCTAGAAAAGAGACGGGGGAAAGGGGGCAAGGAGAAAGAATTTGGTCATGTGATCAACATTCTTCATTCTTATTGGTCAAGATTTAATCTAATGAAAGAGGAGAATTGCTATCACGTGACTAGTAACGGCCTGTGATTGGTGAGGGTACCCGGCTTTGCCGGTACATAACAACTCCTATTGGCTGGTCGGTGTTTTGTTTCAATTTTGACGATTTAAAACGTAATTTTTGTCGATAAAAAGTTAATTTTTGCATATCAAAAATTAATTTTATGTAAGAAAAAAGCGATATTAATAAAATTAGTCGAACAGAATTTTGATTTATGTTTTTTTTTTAAAATAATCTGACGCAACAATTCCACTTTTGGCGCGAAAGAAATTTGGCACGGTTTTATAAAAATTTTAACAAAGGTACAACGAGAAAACGACGTTTTAAAAAAATATCTCTATTTTATTTTTTTATGAAGTAAAGAAATGAGAACAATAGTAAATCGTATTTTCAGAAATATTTAATTATTGGATTTGTCTTTAAAAAACTGGAAAGAAAATAGAGGAGAGCGATATATACGGATGTACTGGGACAAAACTTTTGAAAGAAATATTGGAATTTTAAAAAAATAATCTCAGCTTACAAAGTATTTATTTTTGTCTGTTCTTTAAGATCTCGCTTATAATTGAACCGAATATAGGCATCCTTTTAAGGGAATCTTCACATAGGTTTCAGTTTTTTTTATAAATAAGATGTTTGGTTGGTTTTAGGCTATATTTTCAGCCAACTCCCCCACCTCTTTTGTATAGAAACCCAAGTAGTTTTATAAGCGATAAAATATACAAAAAAAAATTTAAAGTACTTCTAATAAAGTAACAGAAAGAGTGTTTGTTTGTCTGTGTGTCTGTAAAAAAGGATCCGCTGAACTGATCGGGTTCTCCTTCACAGGGAAGCTTCTTATAGATCCCAGGAAGGTTTAAAACTATTTGGGGGGAGGATACCACCAACCTCCCTAGAGAAATCGGCCCTAGAAAAAAAATACTCCCGCCAAAAAAAATAGTTAAATATTTTTACAAACGAAAATAAAAAATGGGGTTCGGGGGAGGCGCCCTCCCACCAAGTCTTTTTAATTGAAAACAAATCTAGTAATATTATCAAAAGTTTTGACCCCAACCACCTTCTGCCCCTTTCAAAATTGCCGGAGGCAAGGCCGTAAAAGTTGTGTTTGTGTCAGAGAGAGGGATAGAGAAGAGAGAGAGAAGAGGGATGGAAAGAGCATCAAGCGATAGAGAGAAGGAGGAAGAGAGAAGATCAGCGGCGCTGAGTTTAAAAGACCATGTTTGCCGGTTACACGCTTACACACACACACAGCACACCAAACGCAAGGTGACATATGCGACAAAACGTGCACTTTTACAGATAGAGAAACTAACTAAGGAAGGGATTTTTTATGCCTGGGGGAAAGAAAACATTAGAAGACTCTTTTTTTAAAAGGAAAAGGGGATGGTATTGATTGAATTTAGAGTAAGGAATATTATTTAGAGAGCATTTTATGCTTAAAAATGCGCCAAATACTCAACAAAATGGGTCACTATCAATTTGCCGCCCTTTTTTAGGACAAGATTGCATCATTCGGTGCAGGATTGAATAAAAATTTTGGATCTACTGCAGTTCACGGTAAAATATTGCTGGTAAGCAATACTTCCAAAAATCTATAAATTTTTAAGGCTGCTAGCTGCCAAACGGCTGAACGTACAAACCATACCCGCACACCATTTTAAGCGGCATTAGAAGGCCTACAAATAATCTGGAATAGCCAAGATCCAATTATGCACAGGGAAAGCTTCACTGAAGAAAAAACGCGTAAAATAGGTATTTTTAGCGCGTTTCTCTGCACTGCGAGATAATTATGCATTATTGAATTATGGCTATTCCAGATTATTTGTAGGCCTTCTTATGCTGCTTAAAGCAGTGTGCGGGCATGATCTGTACGTTCAGCCGTTTGGCAGCTAGCAGCCTTTAAAATTCATAGATTTTTGGAAATATTGCTTACCAGCAATATTTTACCGTGAACTGCAGTAGATCCAAAATTTGAAATACACATATTTGTGGTACCTTTGTCAAGTAAAATGTGATGTGCCCTTTACCACCCATATCTATAATACACAGTAGAACAATGTCTATCTTACCGTCCGTCTGTCTTGAAACATAAGATCTCGGTTACCGCTGAAACGATTGAGTTCTACTTCAGGTAATATTTCTACTGGTCCGTGGTTTTAGGCTATTTTCTTAGGGGTTGGACACTACCCCCACTATTTTTGGAAACAAAAACAAATAAGCGGGACAAGGAACCCCCACCAAACCCTGTAGGGAAGTCCCCGTGAAAATAATCCCCCACAAATTTATTTTTCGTATTTTTTTTTACAAATTACGAATGAACAATTCTCAATAGAAAGACGAATTCCCAATACCTCTCTAATTATGATAATTATCATCCTTGTTAAAAGCAAAGCTTTTCTTTATTGAGGGTCTGCCCCGTCCGTACGTGTAACGGTTAGCTCTATATCGTCAGTTGAAGCATGATGGAATTGTCCTATCGACTTCACACTTTGCGTGATGATTTCTGTAACAGATGGGTCCGATTTAGGAAGAGTAGCAACTCTATAATCGTTACCAAAAAATCGTTTAAAACATACTGATTCATATTTGTTTATATTACTGTAATTATAGAGCTTAGCTTTTATGGATGTCATCATCATCAGGCGCATCTCTCTTTTTGACTGTTGAGTCCAGAGAATACGGACACCTTGTTCCTCCATGAATTTCTTTTTTTGGCAAGTGCTTCAGCTTCTCCCCATGTTAATTCCAAATCAAAGAGGTCCTTTTCAGTGCTCCGCCTCCAGGTCATTTTTGGTTGTCCCCGTTTACGTTTACCAGTGGTGGGGTTCCATTTTAAGCACTTTTTTGGAAACCTATTTTGTTCCATTCTGAGCACATGTCCTAGCCACCTTAGTCTTTTATATTTCACTTCTGCTTCAATACTATTGCACTTCGTCTTAGCATGCAGGGATAAGGGATGGGAAACGTAAGAAAAAATTATTCCAGGCCTATTTTCCAACTAGGCCGAAAAAACTAGTTTTGGGATGACGCAGTAGTTAGATTTGAAAACTATGAACAATGATGAAATAGCTATTATATAAATGCAAAGAAAAAAAGTATAGAATAGAATTCAGGTAGTTGATTCCACCTAGCATAAAATATAATAAAAACTTTTCAAAGAACCAATATGTTAGTGGGTTTAAGTAGAATCCCGTTAAGATTGTCATTACTTCGCCACCCCCCCCCCCCCATTAAAAAAAAGTTTTTTTTGAGATGGTTAAATCTGATTTATTTTCAAACATTTTAAGGGGGGATCTACTTCACCCCAAAATTTGTATATAGAAATAAACACCGCTTTAGCCCCCCAGCTTTAATAAATAAATTAAGTAGAATTGAATAAGTACATGGGTAACATTCTATCAACTAATTGTTCCATAGCATACATATAAATTAAGAATTTAAAAAAAAATAATTTTACGTTAAAAATTAACAGAAAAGTTTAATTAACCCATTAGTGCCGAACCGGGCATTAAAACCCGGTTCCGAAAAATGGATCAAAAACCGGTTTCCGGCTTCATAATTGCATCATTCTCAGAATGAATCCCCCCTCTACTACCCTGACTTTCATTTCCCCCTGGAGCAGGCAGTTTAGCTTACTTCCGTTTGCTGGTATAGCTCAACAAAATTTGAAAATCATGAAAATTCAAAATACCCCTTCTAACTTTATTGTTTTTATAGTAAAGTCGCTGATTTTTTGTGTGAAATCTAATGTTTATTGACAAGTACATCTATTTGTGAATTCGTTTTATTCAAATTATAATTTTTTATATGATTTTTTTATCGTTTTTTTACGCCCTATTATGACCCGGTTCGGCTTGGCCATAAATACCCGAAAATTTTAAAACCCGGCTCGGTTTCGGTTTTTATTACCCGGTTTTAACTTTTCAACCAATAAAAATAACAGTTTATGTCATTAGTAAGAGTTTGAGCCACCCTAAAAGCCCTAGTAATCTCTATAGGTGTCACCCAATAGTTTTATGCTCGTTTTCTGATATGTAACACCCAAATTTTATATGTTCTTTTTTTGTAGTGTGTGTCTTTTAAAACTTCGAGCAACGGGTTTTTTTACCCGAAAACGGCGGCACCTATAGCCGAAACACTAAATTTGAAATAAATCGCTTCGTATTATACTTGTAGCTCTTTAGATTACATGAGGTTGTGTAGTTTTCAATTACGGATCGTATCAAAGTTTTAAAAAGTGTTCATCTCACTTTTGGCGTTCAAAAATTACATTTTTCGATTTTTGGTCAAAATAACCGGGTTTATACAGGTCAACCGGGTTTTAAAACTGGGGGAAAGCACCAAAAACGGGTGTTAATGCCTGGTTGGTATTTATGGCCAAGCCGAACCGGGTTTTTTTGCAACTTTCCTGTGCACGCCACTAGAGCAAAACAAAAAAATACGAATTCCGTTTTGACCATTATAAAGCTTCCCTGAAACTTACAGCTCGATCGGCCCATAAAAGTGGCGCTCGGCACTAATGGGTTAAGTGTGCAATAATTTTTACCAAAATTAATGAAATTTTTTTTTAACAAAACACAGTACACTTTTTATTTACATATTGAACTAGTTTTGTATTTGTAATCATTTAGGTGGGTTATCAATTCCACATGAAATATAACTTTTAAATTGTCTAAAGACATGAGT
This sequence comes from Acartia tonsa, assembly GCF_053477335.1. NCBI lineage: Eukaryota > Metazoa > Arthropoda > Copepoda > Calanoida > Acartiidae > Acartia > Acartia tonsa. The sequence goes on along the minus strand of NC_137271.1, from coordinate 39,703,842 downwards.
TTTTCACATTGTTCTGAAGTATAAAATGTTGAATCCTACGCAGTCTTCAAAAAACGATCTCTCTGTTTATGTTTTGCTATATGGACATTTATTAATGTGTAGATTTAATAATAAGTTGATGTGATTGAACGTCATATATATTGTTGTCATTCTGATAGCAGAAAATTTCCATTGTTGTCATTCTAATAGCAGAAATTTATGTTTGCTTGAATGAATTTAGCCAATTAGGAACTGGGGGAAGCGTTGGTTATTAATTAATTGGTTAATGCTAAAAGCAAGTTTCAGGCTATTGGATATTAGCCTACAGCCAATAATGAACTGGCGAAAATGAGTTGATTTTATAGGCAAAAAAGAAAAGTTGCCCCATCACTTTAAAAAGGAGGCTGAGACCTAATTTTCGGTCAGGTTTCCCATCCCTTATCCCTGCTTAGCATGCAGCTCAATGTTTGATATTTTGTTTGGCCAGAATATTTTGCAAATTCTTCTTAGGCAGCTATTGTGAAATGCATTAAGTTGATTTGTTTCAGTTTTCACAGTTCTCCAGCATTCAGCTCCATAAAGAAGAACTGATTTCACATTACTGTTGTAAAGTCTGATTTTTGTTTTCAGAGCAAGTTTCTTTGAATTCCAAACGTTGTGTAGACTGTTGAAAGCAACCCTAGCCTTATCAATCCTGGTCTTAATATCAGCTTTTGAGCCATTTTCGTTGCTGATAACACTCCCCAGATAGGTGAATTTGTTGCTTTGTTTCAATTGTTCACCATTTATTGTTATATTTTGATCAGGGTTTGTAGGTATATTCATAATTTCGGTCTTCTTGACATTGACAAAGAGCCCGACTTGTCCTGCATATTTGACTAGTCTATCTGTTTTAGCTTGTAGATGTTTGATTGTTTCTGAAATCAGTGCCAGGTCATCAGCAAAGTCCAGATCCTCTAGGTGTCCTAGTATGCCCAGCTGGAGACCACGTTTTTTGTCCTCTGTGGTTTTCTTCATCACCCAGTCAATGACCAATATAAATAGAATAGGTGATAAAATGCATCCCTGTCTAACTCCAGTGCTTATTCTAAAGAAATCAGATGTCTTATTGTTTCCAACTGAAACACAGGCTTGGAAGTTGTCATAGAATTTAGTTATCATAATTTTTATGGATGTAGTCATCCTTGTTTTTTTATTTTGGCCTAAATGTCCACGCGAACGTGGTAAGTCACGTGTAACAAGCCTTAGTTGATAGATAGATAAATTGTAAGGATGAGAAAATAGGCTTCAAAGGGGGTTATGGATTGTTGTTGAAATATGTAGCAAATGTATTATACAGTTGGGGTTTTGAAGTATGGTTTATAAAAACCATAAAAAGGGTTTCAAAGTAATCTCGCAATTTTTGAAGGTTAACCCTTACCCGCTGCATTAGTTAGCATAACTTGTATCATATTGGCTTTTTAGCAGGTTCAAATCTGGACCACATCACTTAGAATATTAGAGAGGAATGGTACCTACTGCTGATATGTCAGGCATGTGAGACATATCAATAGTTAGATCTGGGAGAAATAACTTGGCTATAAACAGACACAACTCATTACCATGTACAGCTAGGACTTCCAAACAAAGGATTGGTTTCTATCTTATCTGTCAATCTTTGATCCCCCCCCCCCCTTTCGACCAATTGGCTGTCTTTACTTTCTTTAAGAAAAAGATTATCTTGAATGGAGTGTTGGGTTTACTGATGTACCTGTCCTCCCTTAGCAAATTTAGTACTCAACTAGAAGTACTTTCACATAGTTATTTTCTCTTCCTTAACTGATATATGGATAATTTTCAGTTAAAAGGGTACTTAATACTTCCATAGCCTTTCCACTGTTACAACACAAATAATATACCTACTGGAAAGACGACATTTAACAACTCCTCCTAATTTTATGCTATAAGAAGAAAATTCTAAATTGTTATGGTTTTGATAAAATGATAAAAAAGTATATTATAAAAGATTTATTTTATTAAAATAACATAAAAGTATGTTTAATTTTATGAAATGGAGTTACACAGCCAACCCGTGCTCCGGGTTGAACCCACGCCCATCTTCACTCTCCCCCACACAGATGATGGTTTGATGGTTGTGTGTGTCTACAAGATCCACGGAGTCTCGCACAGACAGAGCTAACAAAACAACGTCGTTAAAACCAGGGCCCTTGCCTCCTTCACTGTATTAGATACAACTTTGTTATAAAAATGTAAATTCTTATTTGTACATAAGGCAAAGAAATAAGAAAAAATAATTAAGATATCCTCACTAGATTCCTTGTATATAAGTGAATTCTGATCGTTATTACACATAAAAACTGACTAAGAGTAGGAAGCTAGGCCAGTCTCATCTACCAAGATGGGACTATCAAAAACCAAAACTGTAAGGAAAACAGATAGGATTGTTAGAGGGAATATATCCAGGGATATACCCTAAGGCTTTAGACTTGGCCGAAGTTAAGTACAGTTGTGATGTATGACAATTAGAATTCACTATATCCTTTCCTTTTATAATAATATTTTAGTAGTAAAAACTTGATTTTTAATAAAGATCCACTGATAAAATGCTTTTGATTATATCACTATAAAGGTTATCATATGTGCATGGAAAGGGAGTCTTTTTACATTGTTGAGTTTTCATTATAAAGAAATGTCATGTACTAACTTATTTTACCCTTTCACCACCCTACCTTTCCTCAATACGAAATAAACTAAAATATTTTTCTGAAGATATATAAGGCATTTTTAAAAGCGAAGCTTTTCTATAATTAGGGTCTGTCTGTCCGAGACAGATAGCTTTTTTTGTTAATTTAGGCATGTTAGAATTATCCTATGGATTTAAAACTTTGCATGGTGATTTCTGTAGTAGTTAGGTATGATTTAGAAAGCGCAGCAACTCTATAATCATTACCAGAATGTCCGTACGTCTATTTTAAACATGTTGAAATTTTGCTTTAACAAAAAAATTTTTTATGATTTATTTATCCGATTTTTGGTATACTGATTCCTGGGACAACAAAGTACATTATTATAAGCGAAGCAACTCTATAATCTAGTCCTAAAAGTGTAAGTATGTCCTTAAACATTATCCTGCATCAAGCAATTTTTCAACAAATTTACTTACTTTGCTTCGACTCTTATACCTTTATATTCTGATTATTCAGTTCGTACACTATACAAGTGTCAATGCCCCTTTGTCCTACCTTTTCAGAGCTTTGCTTTTATAGATGTTGTCATCCTTGTTTATATAAACTTTTATATACTTAGTACCTTATTTTTCACAATTATATTTAAAATACCGCGATCTAAGAATGGTTTCTGAACAATTTTTCTTATGAGCTATATTATAAAGATAACTAGCGCACTTGAGGAGGAGGGAGTCAAATTTAATAATTCAATTTCTTTTCTTTGTTTTTGGGGGGTGGGGGGATTTTTCATTTTTTGGGGGGTTTGGGGTGTCCCACCCCCCAAGAAAATAGTTATAATTCTTCCCGGGACCTATGAGAAGCTACCCTGATAAGGAGAACCCGATCGGTTCAGCGGTTAGCGAGATCCTTCAGTACAAACATACAAACACACAAACATCCTGTTACTTTATTATACGGATTAAAAGGCAAAAATCTAAAAAATACCCCACTCCAACTTCTAAAAAATTTATTCTATTATTTAAAAGTTATCCTATTATATATGAGGTAGTAAAGTTTTATTGTCCGTAACTCAAGATTTTGATAACTACTGGACCGATCAAGTTCTCCTATTAAGGTAAGCTTTACATTGGTCCCGGTATGGTTTTAGGCTTTTTTATTTTCAGATGGTTTTAGGCTATCTTTCTGTCCTTCCTGTCTCCACTAATTATAAATCAAAAGATGCTAGGGGCGCAGCTGCTAGTTTGATTATAAAGGGACATGGGGGTTAATTTATTTCACTAACCCATTCTTGTGTTCAGAATATACTTAGGGGGTTAAAAAGCGCGTTCGGGCATTGAACCTAGATGAGTTTGCACGCACACACACACTAGATTTACTTACACACACACATATTAGATTTACTTCCACTAACACACACACACACAGACTAGATTCACTTACACTAACACACAAACAGACTGGATTCACTTACACTAACACACAAACACACTAGATTCACTTACACTAACACACACACAGACTAGATTCACTTACACTAACACACACACAGACTAGATTTACTTACACTAACAACCACACAGACTAGATTCACTTACCTGACACAAACACACTAAATTCACTTACCTGACACACACACACACTAGATTCACTTACACTAACACACAAACAGACTAGATTCACTTACACTAACACACACACACACTAGATTCACTTACACTAACACACACACAGACTAGATTAACTTACACTAACACACACACAGACTAGATTTACTTACACTAACACACACACAGACTAGATTTACTTACACTAACACACACACAGACTAGATTTACTTACACTAACACACACACAGACTAGATTCACTTACACTAACACACACACAGACTAGATTCACTTACACTAACACACACACAGAATAGATTCCCTTACACTAACAACCCCACAGACTAGATTCACTTACCTGACACACACACAGACTAGATTCACTTACACTAACACACAAACAGACTAGATTCACTTACACTAACACACACACACACTAGATTCACTTACACTAACACACACACAAACTAGATTCACTTACACTAACACACACACAGACTAGATTCACTTACATTAACACACACACACACTAGATTTACTTACACTAACACACACACAGACTAGATTAACTTACACTAACACACACACAGACTAAATTTACTTACACTAACAACCCCACAGACTAGATTCACTTACCTGACACACACACAGACTAGATTCACTTACACTAACACACACACAGACTAGATTAACTTACACTAACAACCACACAGACTAGATTCACTTACCTGACACAAACACACTAAATTAACTTACACTAACACACACACACACACACACTAGATTCACTTACATTGACACACACACACACTAGTTTCACTTAAACTAACACATACACTAGATTCACTTACACTAACACATACACTAGATTCACTTACACTAACACATACACTAGATTCACTTACACTAACACATACACTAGATTCACTTACACTAACACACACACACTAGATTCACTTACACTAACACACAAACACACTAGATTCACTTACACTAACACACACACAGACTAGATTAACTTACACTAACAACCACACAGACTAGATTCACTTACCTGACACAAACACACTAAATTAACTTACACTAACACACACACACACACACACTAGATTCACTTACATTGACACACACACACACTAGTTTCACTTAAACTAACACACACACGGACTAGATTCACTTACACTAACTCACACACACACTTGATTCACTTACACTAATTCCCACACACACTTGATTCACTTACGCAAACTCACACACACACACACACGATTCACTTACACAAACACACTAAAAATTTTTCATACACACACACACAATACACATACTTACTTAGAACAATTAGAATTCTCAATCTCGTCCAAATTCATAAAGTTTTAAGCTGTGAGTGTGTATCGTAAGATCTCTAAACTGCTGAACAATTTTGAGTCCAGTCAACAGAGTAAGAATCTATACCCGTATAATAAAAACTTCACATATTTTTAGTAGCGAAGCTACTCTTTTATTCAAAATATCCACCTGTCTGTTTTAAACAGTAGGCATGCTTTTTGTGTATATTTGTATACCAAAAAGCATCCAGTCAGGAATAAGGTATAACCAACAAGAGAAACAAATCTAAAATAATTTTTTTTTTTTTTGGGGGGGGGGGCTTATATGTAAAGGTCGTCAATTCTACCATGTGTTGACCCCCAATGAGAGCTGAAAACACCTACAGGTTTCGTGATTTTTTTTCGAATTAATTTCAATGTTGGTAGAAGCTGGCAACTAGTATATACATAATTTACTTGGTCCATCAGTCTTTTAGTAATGCTCTGACTCTTAATCAATTTTAGAAGAGTTTATTTTTCTCGGCTGCTATTGGAGACAAAAGGCTGAATTTTCAGATAAAGGTTTTCCTGACCTGACCTACACTTTATCTCACTTTCTCTGTAAAATAATTTTTTTTTGACAAAACTAAAGTAACAGCAGCAACTAACTGCACTGATTAGGGATAGCTGGGCAGATTTGAGGAAGAATCATTTGCAGCAAAAGTTGATCTCAGCCGAAGCCACACAAAGACACCTTTAGCCTCAGCCATCCTAAGCCGTAGGTAAAATCTTGTTTACAACCACTGCATCCTTAGTAGCAGCGCGCGGCTGCTTACCCCTGGTTAACAGAGCATCCAGAACTGAATTTACTTTAACAATAAGTCTGTCAATCATGAAACAAAATATAATTAGAAACTATGAACATACTTGAAGAAGGTTTCGTGATTCCCACGCTCAAAAAAATCTGTAATTGTTTCAACAAATGCTTTTTAAATCTCCTTTTTCGATTTCTTATCCATGATTTGTTTGTGCTTCGCTACAGGTCATCCTTGACTTCTTTTACCAACAGGGATAGGACATTAAAGGGGGGTAATAGGCAAACATCTCGTTATCAATGCGCAATATCCTGTATTTAAGCAGATTTACTTACAATTTTGTTTCTTTCAACTTTTACCTATATATTTATATTCTGATTATTCAGTTCTGACACTATACAAGTGTTAAATGTCCGTTTGTCCCACCAATTCAGAGCTTCGCTTTTATAGTTGTCACCTTGTTTCATAGATAGTTTTCCGCAGACAGAAAACTGAAAAAGTTATAAGATGATTATTTCCAGTATGGCTTCGAAACCTATTACTATTACAACTAGAGATACTGAATCCAATGAAAGAATATTTTGCCACTGAAAGTAACCAGAGATCTTAAGGGATAAGACAATGGACAACTGATTATTGAAGATATACAAAATTACCCCTTCTGAAGATAACAATTAGTGGTCGAAACATTTGAATATTCAACTTAGTGAAATAACCAATCAAAACTCATTGAAGAATTCAAAGTTGTTAGGCTAACGAATAAAAAAACATTATAGAACTTTTGGGACTATTGTAATAATTTAATTAACAATCTATTGTCCCCTCTCTCTCTCTGAATAGTAACAGCATTTAAAACCATATTAACTTTAGTTGACATTGTTAACATTGTACCTAAATATGTATTTTAATTTTTATCTGAAAAACCTCAAATAACACCAATAAATAAACAAAAAAAACATATTTTGAGAAATAATGTATTTTTACTATTTGTATATTAGATTACAATTAACATAGGTACATATATATAAATAAATAAACACCGAGGATATATACACACAAAAAAAATGAGATTTACAAAACAAATCCATAAAACCAATTTCGTGGATTTTCCGAGATGATTTATCTGTGTAAAGAATGAATTCTCTTTTTGTTTGTTTAAATCTTGTAACGTCTCCTGAAATATATAAAGTAGTAAGAATTTTTCTAACTGAAGCTTAAGATCTCAATAACTACTGAACTTATTAGGTTCTGAATTCTAGGCAATCTCAACAAAGGTCCTGTGATGGTTTTAGGCTATTTTAGATTATGGAATGGTTAAAAGACCCCTATCTTTCCCTTCGATCGAATAGATAGCCCCAAGAATTATGCCTAATTACAAAGGTACTATAAAATTCAACACTTACACTTGCTATTGCTATAAAGCGCCTAACTAAACAGCTGCTGTCATACCTGGGAGGAGGGGAACGGGACCTGGATCCCCTGGACCGTGACCGAGATCTTGGTGAGCGAGACCGGGTGCGTGAACGTCTACTGCTGATTCTCTCACGAGACCTGAAAATTTGAAAATATAAAATTTCGGTCATAAATATCGTCAAGAAATTAAAAGATTAAAATTTGTTAACTATCAAAAACTCTATCACAATGCGTATAAAGGTGCTTTGACTTTTGTGTCGGAACCTAAATTGGGACATAGTGCATTTCATTACCCTATGTTAGGTAACTTCATGGCGTTATCCTCTTAGAAAATTTTTTTTCAATTTTGTACACCCCCCCCCCCCCCCCCCCCCGACTACCGACGAACAACTATTTTAGGTTAGGTTAGGTTTTAGGCTAGGGAGCCGAGCGCTGCGGCTAGGCAGGCAAGGGGGCCGAGCGCTGCGGCTAGGCAGGCTAGGGAGCCGAGCGCTGCGGCCAGAGTTCATAGTTCGCTGTCGGGGGGGGGGGGGGGGGGGGGTACTCAAATTTTCAATATTGAAAAAAAAATTTCTAAGAGGATAATACCAACTTCATTTCACTTTTCAATAAAATCTAAAATGCAGCCGTTTTTGAGAAAATTAGATTTGAAAATTTCAAGTTCAATTTTCATCCCCTAGGAGTTACCGCATAATCATGACAAGAAAAGCCAATATTATTTATTTAAAATTTTGAACAAGTTTGCTTTTATAAAGTTTTTCATAAAACCACTTCTGAATGGAGTTAATTAATGGCCATTTTTATCAGTTGCTTTGTTAAGGTCACGGAAATTCAGTCTTAAATAAATCATATATAGAGAGGTTTTATGAAAGACTTCATAAAAGCAAACTTGTTCAAAATTTTAGATAAAAAATCTTTTCTTTTCTTGTCATGATTCTGCGGTAACTCCTAGTGGTTGAAAATTGAACTTAAAATTTTCAAATCTAATTTTCTCAAAAACGGCTGAATTTTAGATTTTATTGAAAAGTGAAATGAAGTTACCTAACCTAGGGTAATGAAATGCACTATGTCTTAATTTAGGTTCTGAGACAAAAGTCAAAGCACCTTCGAATGCACTGTGCTATGTGAGGGTGGGAGAGATCAGACATTCATAAAGCTTCCCTGAAAAGTAAAAAAAAACCAACCTAATAATTTCCGAGATCAAAGCTTCAGAAGAAAACCTTACTACTTAAAAATGCATGGTTAACATAGAGGTAGATTATGATGAAATATTCAGCATATTTAACGTATAATCTACAAAGCATAATGCGGTGATTTTATAGCAAATTGATAGATTTTGAAAGCGAGTTTGTCCAGCAAACTGAATAATACTTTATACACTTTATTTGTGTCTTTACTGGCTGCACGGACTTACGATGAAACAGTTTTTATACATTTGCTACCCTTATAGTACCTTCTGCTTGTTCTTCTGATAAATTCTTCGACAGATCTGTCATAGCTGCGGCTGCGTGACCTTCTTCGTGAATACATCCCACTACTAGGTGGCCCATCATAATACCTTAAAAGGGAAACTTTCATGTAATGTATACAATTATATTTATTGGAATGTGGTTAAAAGAAGGAGTGATAAATTGATGGTTAAATTAACCTACTACAAATGATTCCAGACAAACGCAGGTGTGTCTAAAATATCGAGTATTTCTATACAGGTTAGGTTAGGTTAAAATATTCATATAGCCCCCGAAGAAAATAGGAATTTTAAAAATCTATATGATGGTTTTAAACATGTTATGTTGGGTGTCCAATTCGACGTTTCGTTCTTTTCGCATTTGTCCAAAGTCTAAATTTTACATTTAATTATTTTTTGAGGGGAAGATGAAATTAATCACCTAATGTCCTATCTTACACAAAAGTTTCATGAGTTTCGGATGGACGGGCCTAATTATAGAAAAGCTTCCCTTTCAAAGAATAAAAATAAGACATTCGAAACCGCCGTTCCTAGTATCTTAAACTGCCTGCCTTGGTGGATTATGCAAATACTCTGGTGAATATGACATGTACTGTGAATGATGGTGTGAAGAATGCCTGCCCCCGCTCCCACTGGATGAACTGTACATGCCCCGGGGCGGTGGAGGTGGTCGTGAGCTCATAGCCCTGAAATTCAATGGTATCTCTTAGTAGTAGTACATTAATATATAATAATAATTTGATTATGAAAAAAAAACGAAGTAACCGTTTTCGTCGTATTTTCACAATAGCTTTTCTCCCATATCTAGATGCAGGGGCTTTAACCCTGCGGGACAATATTAACATTTAGCTAACCTAACCTATCAAAAGCTACTGAAAAAATACGAAAAACACCACTACTTCACTTTCTTTCTATGATTCGGATAATTTAATCATTAAAAAGATTGGTAAGAAAAAGGTTAAGAATCTAGATGCTTAAAAATTAAGTTGCTTCGCTTTTAAAATTGTACTTTATAGTTACAGGAATCCTCATTTAAGTTTAGAATATTAAGAACGATTCTACTCTATCCATTACGGCATAGACGTCGTCCAGGGGTAGGGTTTACAGGGGTGTTTAATTTTAACCCCCCCTCAACCCTTAATGTTTTTTTTTAAATACACCTCCACTCAAACCTTTTATTTTACCCCATTCAAAATATAAAGTCTTTGACTTCTCTGCAGTAAGGAAGGCCCTAGTTGAAGAGTAGCTGGTGTACCAATAATATACCTTAAATATTCTTCATATGTTGGTTGTGTGTCATAATATCTGTAATCTGACAGAGGAGATCTTTCACGATACTAAAACATTTAGAAAATATTGTTAGGTACTGATATAATACTTCGAAACTATTTAGTGACCGGTTCTCAGCCATACTGAATGTCATGTACACTAATGTATGTACACTTTCAGGCCACCAGTCCACTGGAGAAGAACAACGGGTTGCCTGCGGCTCACTGCGGCAGACATTCTAATTTCGCGGTTGCAAACAGCAAATAAAGATTTTCATTTTTCAGACCGCTTAATTATAATGTCTGCCGGCTCTTTGGAAAACTAAGCTGTCCAGAATTAACATCCAGGTACAGCTTAGTTCTTCAAATTATTAACCTTTCCACCTTTCCCTATTAACAAATAATGTAATTGGGGGGAGGATAGGACAATAGCTTAGGCCGGGTGAAGTTTAGGTTTCCACCAAATTTCCCAAAATATAACTCTATTTGTTTAGGCCTAAACATCAACACTTCCACAAATTACAGACCATCCATAAATGCACCAAGGCCTACCTGGAGATCCCAACAGTCCCTCCCGTCTGGCCCCGCGCATCCCCTGGATACCTCTGGATTCTTGTGGTAATTTGATCCTTCCCTGCATTGCAGTCACAGGTAGAAAATAATTGCTAAAGCTGCTCTATAACTACCCTGTCTGTAAGTCTTAAGCCTCAAGGGGGATACAGCATCCTTCCCGCACATTGATGTTTACAGACTGTTAATCCTGTACAGCTGCTGAGGTGCTTTACAACTAAGTGCCACCCACCCATAGGACAACTCCTTGTCCTCTTATTTAACAATAACTGTTAAGTAATCCAAACCTGTTTTTCTCCCTACTCATAGGACAACTCCTTGTCCTCTTATTTAACAATAACTGTTAAGTAATCCGAACCTGTTTTTCTCCCTACCCATAGGACAACTCCTTGTCCTCTTATTTAACAATATAGCTGTTAAATAATCTGAACCTGTTTTCCCCCCTACCCCTTTTCATCTCCCTGATAGCTTGCGGTCCCTGCCATACTGCACCATATTAAAGACAACAAAAATTCGGTGAAGGTTCCCCCCTCATCATTTATTTGTTGTAAAAACACAAAAATATAAAAACACCAAAAAATATAAGCTAAAGAGAGGTTATAATTTAAATAAATAAATTAACAACAGCATTCAGTGGTCAATGAAGGAGATTTTCCTCACTAAACCGCCCGGAGCAATTACACGCTCAAGGCATAACACCCTCTATCATCCATCTAACTCACACCCCACCCCTTCTCACACCAAACGTTCACAATCCGACTCTGCGACTGTTGCGAGTCGTCGGCCTAAAACCGTCAGAGTTTTAGCCAAAAAACATAAACTCAACACCCCGTTTGAATTACGCGCCAAAAAACTCCTTAAAACAAAAAAAGCGCTACTTCAACGGCAAAAACCGGTTGACCGCAACTCCAGGCCCGTCGTTTCCTCACGCAGGCCCAGCGTTAGTCGCACCCCCCCAGGCCAAAACAGCCACCACCGTAGCCCATCCCCGTCACCTATCCGAGGATTCCCTACACCCCCTGCAGCTCCCCAACTACTTGCAGCCCCCCACTTACCCTCCTCACCTGTTGATCCACTGGCAACTTTTCCCGTTATACATCCGTATAACGGCCTTTCACCACAAACCCCCACAACCCCTACAGATACTGAAGAGTTTGAGCTAGCCCCACAGCAACTAGATTGGGATAATTATTCCCCCATACCATCCTTCCAAAAATCAGCTTCAATTCTTGAAGAAGCTTTGGAACAACTCTATTCTGAAGATTTACAGAAAGAGGTTCAGGACGAGGTTTTTTATAACCCTGAACAGTTCCCATTACACGACCACCTCCCAGGCTCTGCTTATAACGCTTCCACATCGACACACAATATTAGTGTCGATCTATCTGCGCTTGTTACAACACAAACCCCAACCATGACTGATGAGGCAACCAAACTCATCATCGAATGCGATGAGTGCATGATGATAGACGAAGACTGTCAGGGCATCATAAATAACCCTGACAGGTTTAGCATTGAAAAGCTAGACAATAGTCTATCATTGTTGGAAGAAAAAGCCTCGTCAATTCGCCACATCATAGCTTTCTTTCGCAACAGCCCAGACCCAAGGGTCACCGAAGCTGACATGAACAAAGCATTACAGCTACGTATAGCCATGCGCTCAAAAATCGAGTTCATTCATGACCATCGTACATCACGTTTGAAAGCTCAACCGATTACGACAACTGCTGCTCCAGCAGTACCTCTCTCTACTTGCTCTGACGACTCGACTACCACTTCAGCAGTCGGATCCGAGGCAGGTACCTTACCATGTGATGGCCAAGTAATTGTGCCTCCAGCAGTTACGACTCAGGCCACAGCTGTTCCTGCTGCAACTATGCTCCAGCAAACAGCTCCCATCCCCAACCGCATAAACCCTACGACATACGCGGTAAAACAAGCAAGGGTAAAACAAAAAAGGGACCCCATGCTTGTGGAGCTTGATGACCTCTGCGAAAAGTTCGGCGATCTTAAAGCAACCGAAGTTAAGCAGTTAGGTCAATTCAATAAGCTCAATGCTCAATTTAAAGAGCTACTTGATAAGGCACAGCGCACCTTACATAAAGCCAAAACCTTGTGTGAGGACGCAATGCTTACGGACATGGAGCAAGATGCAACAGCACTAGATGCCCAGTCCACCACGCTTGAAACGGAAATATCCAGCGTGGAATCTTACGTTGAACGCTTGAGGGATCGTTTCGGAGTACCTATCTCAGGGCACTCCTTCAATCAGCGCTCTTCCAACATCCCTATCCCTCACTTCTCCGGGGCCAAGACAGATAAACTTGACCTCTTTACATTTCAAAAGAAGTTCCAGATTTATATCGACTCAATGCCGTCTATAGCAGAAGTCGAAGCATTGGAAATCCTGAAAGAAAACTGTCTCCAGGGCAATGCGCAGATGTTGTGCTCAGCCGAAAAATCTATTAAGGCTTGTATGAAGCAGCTGTCGTTCCACTACGGCAGCAAAACCAGCATCATAGCCAAACGTAAGGCTAAAATCATGGAACTGGGACCATGCCCTAAATACAACTGGGAACAGCAGATCACATGGATGGTAAAACTCCGTTCATTACTTGCTGATACCCAAGAATTTGCAAAAGAGAATGATGCAGAGCAAGCCTTGTACCACGGCAAAACGGACATCGCCAACTCTGTACTGAACCTTCTTAAAGGGGACTACTTTAAGGAGTTGTCTAAAAAATTCCTGCTTAGCGCAGACGAAAATGGGGAGGAAGATGGCCAGTACTGCTATGAGCAACTTCTCCTCTTCTTGGATTGCGAACTACGTCAGCTCCAATACCAACTTAACCAGCATGAAGGAGCATCCCTCCATACTGGTACCGCATCCTCTGGTGGTAACAATACCAACTTGAGCAGCGGCAACTCCGGCAATAGACAGTCCAACCAGACTGGTAACAACCCTGGTCAGAAAAACTCGAACCGGAGTAAACCAGCCTCTCAAACTTACACGGCCTCCACTTTCTCGGCCTCAGAGGACCCAAAACAACGCCCTAAAGGCAGGGCCTCTGATAAGTCCGCTAAGACACCCATTCCACTTTTAACATACACAGGCGCTGCTTCTAAGCCTGTACCAACTGATTGCACGCTTTGTCAGAACAAACACACATATTTGTTCCAATGCCAGGTGTACATCAATACACCACATAAGGAGAAACGTCAACTCCATGGCAAGACAAAAGCCTGTCACAGGTGCCTCAGAATGGACGCCAGCGTCAATTTCGACAATATTGACGAATGGTGGAACAACCACAAAAATGACTGTCGCACCACCTTTTACTGTCAAGCTGACAATTGCCAGTACGCGTCTGCTCATCGCGTGCAAAAGCATATCCTCGCCTGCTCTATTCATGTCGAGCAGAATAAAAAGAGGTTAGACGATTTCCGCAAGTCATTGCCCAAGGATGTTCCTATAACATCTGGCAACCTTCTGTTCATGGATAATATTACCATGAATCTCCAAACCTCTGACACCACACCTGACGTTTCCGACCCCAACACCTTCCCTGATGTTGCTGCCCCAGGCATCTTCATGTGCCAAAACGTCCCTGATCTTTCCGGCAATCCGCTGTTTGTCTTTTACGACAGCGGTTGTGGTACAGCCGCAGTTTCAGCTTCTGCAGCGGCTAGACTAAATGCCACAGAACACCGCCCTGGACCCACCCTCATGAATGTAGCAGGTGGTAAAGTCGTCCATCTTCCCTATGGCAGTGACAAGTTCACACTGCCATTAGTCGACAGTGCCATGTCCGCAACTATAATTGCTGCAAAAATGGACACACTGACGGCCCCATTTCCTCGTTGGGAACTCACAGAGCCTTATGGTGACCTCGCAAATCACTACAAAGGCCACGAGCTTCTCCCTACTGTACCAGATGTCATTGGCGGAGGCCAAGTCGACATAATCTTGGGGATCAAGTACAACTACTTGTTCCCAATGCGTATCTGCTCACTGCCCTGTGGCTTATCCTTATACAGAAGCCCACTCAAGGGCATTGATGGCCACACAGGTGTACTCGGTGGTCCCCACAAGGCTTGGGCCAAAGCAGCTGAGACTGTAAACTTTGTTGGTGCTGCTCTCTTTTTCACCAACGAGTTGTCTGCTTACCGCTATACCACTGAAACACTTCTGAACAGTGGTAGGAATTGGTGCGCGGATTCCTTAACCGACACCTTTCCATACCTCCATCCAATCACTGTTGAGGAAAAAACAGAGGAGGACACTTCGCTGGATGTTCATACATACAGCTCCGATATTCAACACGTCAAAAGACATGAACGGAAGTATCTTGAGAGTGAAGACATAGGCACTCAAGCACCTTACCGTTGCATAGCATGCCGTGGATGCAATGACTGCAAAAACGGAGACATTCTGGATGCAACTTCTCTCAGAGAAGAGGCCGAACAACTCCTAATAAAAAAGTCCGTCAAATTCCTACCTGACGAACGCCGGATCGTAGCATCTCTTCCCTTCATTGCTGATCCGGTCAAGGAGTTACAACCAAACAAAAATAGGGCCCTCAAAGTTCTGGAATCGCAGCTGCGAAAACTGCAGAAAGATCCAGAGGCCAAACTGCAAGTTATGGCATCACATGACAAGTTGGCACTAAACGGCTATTCATGTGACATTGATGACCTGTCCCCTGAGGAACGAGCCTTAGTAGACAATCTGCCAGGAGAATACTACCTCCCTTGGCGCTTCGTCACTAAAGAAAATTCTCTCTCCACTCCA
Source organism: Acartia tonsa (assembly GCF_053477335.1). Taxonomy (NCBI): domain Eukaryota; kingdom Metazoa; phylum Arthropoda; class Copepoda; order Calanoida; family Acartiidae; genus Acartia; species Acartia tonsa. The sequence continues at coordinate 39,687,941 of NC_137271.1, read as the reverse complement.
GTTAGAGTTGTCTTTGATGCGTCTGCAACTACCTCCTCAGGTAAAAGTCTGAACGATGTCCTGGCAAAGGGCACAAACAGGCTCGAAAAAATCTTAGCTCTGGACATCAACTTCAGAGCAGGACCACATGCTTTCGCATGCGACATACGGATGGCGTACAACCAGATCAAGTTGGATCCATCTGATTTCCGCTGGCACAAGTACTTGTGGGTTGATAGCCTTACCCCTGGTGGCACTGTCAGAACGCGCATCATGCGTACCATCATTTATGGGGTCAAACCTTCTGGCAATCAAACTGCAGAAGGCCTTGAACAGGTAGCTCAGTATGTCATGGACAACCACCCTGAACATACCGCAGGTGCCCAGGTTCTCAGAACCAAAACTTATGTTGATGATACTTCTGATTCAACAGACTCCGCAACTGAACTAGACAAAATCATTGCGGGAGTCAAATTTACTCTTGACTTGGCAGGCATGAGCGTCAAAAGCTTTGTCAAATCTTCAGCTGTACCTGAAGACACCGTGTCCAACGACGGCACACATGTTAGCTACCTCGGCTATCGCTGGGCCCCACTAGCTGACACTCTCAGCTTGGATGTCAAACCCCTGTCGTTTGGCAAAACAAAACGAGGGAAAAGACCCCCGCCAGTAGAAGGCAGTCTTGAAGAGGCTCTTCTACTCAGTTTCACGAAAAGAACCATCCTGTCGCAAGTTGCCTCAAACTTCGACCTTCTCGGATTCTGCACCCCCGTGACTGCTAAATTCAAAGCAGACTATCACGATCTCCTCTCTTACGCTACTGGTTGGGACGATGGGCTCCCAACCAAACTGCTTCCAACATGGGTGACCAACATTGAAACGATGCAACAACTCGCGTCAGTTTCCTGTCCACGGTCGGTAATCCCGGCAAACTCCCAACCCAAAGTTGATCTGCTAGTATCCGTTGATGCTAGCCAAAACATGGCAATCGTGTGTGTGCATGTTAGGTCAACATCTCTCTTGGGGGAGGTCACTGTCCGATTGGCCGCTGCCAAGTCAAAGATCGTGACTGGCAGCACTATCCCTCGAGCAGAGCTAAGGGCAGCCGTTGTAGGCACCATTCTTGCAACAACCGTTGCCAAGAATCTCAAAGACAAGGTCGACAAAGTCACCTATTTCACAGACTCTACTGTTGTGTTGTCATGGCTTCACCAAGACGCACGTCCTCTTTCTCTGGGCGTACGTAGCTGCGTCATCGAAATTCGACGGTTCTCATCCCCGGATCAATGGCGTCATGTTGAGTCAGAAAACAACATCGCGGATCTAGGCACCCGGTTCCTTGCCACTATTAAGGACATCGACGCCAAATCTGAATGGCAAAATGGCAAACCCTGGATGTATCTTGATTACCAGGACATGCCAGCCCAATCCTTCCAAGATCTTAAACTAACAATGGAAGCGAAACAGGCCGCTGCCCAAGAGGTCAAAATCCTCCATGGTGATACGAAATCACCCCAAGAAAGAACGGCAGAGATAACCAAGTTCTCGAGTTATCTCTACGACCCGTGTAAACGGTCATGGCCAAAATCTCTCCGGGTCATGGCCATCGTTCGAAAATTCTGCTTTTTCGACTTTAAATCATACCATCACAACAAGGCATCACTTCCACAACCCACTCCTCGGGTTGTCCAACTCTTGGACGAGGAAGTTCAGAAGGCGGAGAAATACTACTTTAGGCTCGCCACTAAAGAAGTGCTTAAATTCTCCAACTCTAAGGCCCACGGCAACAATGTTGTCACTGACGACGGCATTATCAAATACAATGGTCGTATTGTCGAGGGCACCAGCATTGAGGACGTTGACAATATCATGCCTGATTTGTCTCCCCTCCACTTTGTTAGACCGATAGTTGATCGGTATAGCTTGATAGCATACTCCGTTATGCTATACGCCCACCAAGAGCTTGCACTACACAGGAATGTAAATGCAACACTCTTAGAATCTAGGCACATCGCCTATATCCTCCATGGCAGAGATCTCTCCAAAGAGATTAGAGCGGCTTGCCCACATTGTCGTAGGTTCAAGGCCAAGCTTCTAGAAGCTGAAATGGGACCAATCCACCAAAACAGATTGACCATTGCTCCCCCGTTCTACTACTGCCAACTTGACCTGATGGGTCCGTTCTTGGCTCACTGTGAACACAACCACAGGTCCACAGTCAAGGTTTGGGGTCTAGTCTGTAGAGACCCAGCCTCATCCGCAACAGCGTGTTATGTTATGACTAAGTATAACACAGACGCCTTTCTCCAAGCATTCCAACGATTCGTTCATCGTTATTGCTACCCTAAAAAGGTCTTCATTGACCCAGGAGCACAGCTCATAAAAGGCGTAGCAAAATCGGAGTTTTCCATGGCTGACATCACTAAAACGCTCAATGGAAAAAGTTGCAGCATAGAGTACGAGGTCGGTCCCACTGCTGCTCACAACTATCAAGGTTGTGTGGAACGCTCAATCAAAGAAATCAAAACCTTGTTCCATGCAACATTTAACGGTCTCAAACTGGATGTCATGTCATTTGAAACTGCCTTTTCATATATAGCAAATGAGATCAACAACATGCCGATCTGCATGGTATCCAGAACGGAGGATGTAGGTCACGCAGACCTTATCACGCCGAACCGTCTGATACACGGCAGAAATAACAGGCGTGCCCCCACTGGACCAATGAGGGTAGAACAACCCTCCCGCCTTTTGGAACAGATGGAACGCCTCTACCAATCATGGTGGCAGATCTGGCTATATGAACGCCTTCCAGATTACATCCCAAGACCAAAGAAATTTGGCAAAACAGGTCCACAACCAAAGGAGATGGATATCGTCGTTTTCCTCCGGTCCCCAGATGAGTTGATTGGCGATCAACTCTGGCGCCTTGGTCAGGTCCTACACCTCATCACTTCTGATGATGGTATTGTCCGTCAGGTAGTTATCCGTTGGCGGAAACACTGGAAGGAAGAATTTCATGAGACCAGAAGGAGTGTCCGGCACATCGCCATCCTGTTCTCCGAGGACGAGCTCGCACTAGTTGACCAAATCAGGTCCGCAGCCTCCAAGTGTGACGAGTCATACGCTTCAGAGCAAAAAACCTAATAAAACCATTCCTGAAACGGGTTAACACAATGCGTCGCAAATGAGTTACACCCGTTAAACTTTGGCTGAATTTGCCGAAGATAATAATTAACCTCACGGACACGCATTACGATGTTTTGCGTTTCCAATTTCAAATCTGCAACTAATAAAGGCTGTAATTGCCGAAAAAATATAACTTAACCGACAAGCATTACGATGTTATGCATGTCCAAAATTCAACTCTGCTATTAATAAAGGCTGTAAGTGCCGAAGATAAAAAACCCTACCTCATTACACTACATAATCCTGCACATTGATTTTAATAATGTCATTATTAAATATTCAATTACTACAAAAGAAAAATCCTGCTTAAAGGTTCACACTCCCTTTAATAACTTTAATAATCTCATTATTAAATGTTATCTTACAACAAGTAGATGCTGCCTAATGTCTTTAATAATCTTATTATTAAATGATTGATTACCCCAAGAAGTTTACCCCACTTATGAGGATTGATTCCAGCCGAAGAAAACCTGGAGTATTAATCATATATTGTAAATTTAAAATTGTTTACAAAATAGTTATTTATTTATTTATTTTAACCCATTGTAAACGATACGCCCCATAAAAAAAAAAAAAAAAAAAAAAAAAAAAAAAAAAAAAACACATTAAAGGCTATTGCTGCTGGGCGTATCGTTCTTCCTATCTTCTGTAAACTGCAGTGATCAACCCGCACCCCTATGTTCTTCTTTTTCTTGCCGGGAGTGTCATGTACACTAATGTATGTACACTTTCAGGCCACCAGTCCACTGGAGAAGAACAACGGGTTGCCTGCGGCTCACTGCGGCAGACATTCTAATTTCGCGGTTGCAAACAGCAAATAAAGATTTTCATTTTTCAGACCGCTTAATTATAATGTCTGCCGGCTCTTTGGAAAACTAAGCTGTCCAGAATTAACATCCAGGTACAGCTTAGTTCTTCAAATTATTAACCTTTCCACCTTTCCCTATTAACAAATAATGTAATTGGGGGGAGGATAGGACAATAGCTTAGGCCGGGTGAAGTTTAGGTTTCCACCAAATTTCCCAAAATATAACTCTATTTGTTTAGGCCTAAACATCAACACTTCCACAAATTACAGACCATCCATAAATGCACCAAGGCCTACCTGGAGATCCCAACAGTCCCTCCCGTCTGGCCCCGCGCATCCCCTGGATACCTCTGGATTCTTGTGGTAATTTGATCCTTCCCTGCATTGCAGTCACAGGTAGAAAATAATTGCTAAAGCTGCTCTATAACTACCCTGTCTGTAAGTCTTAAGCCTCAAGGGGGATACAGCATCCTTCCCGCACACTGAAAACTCGTGTTACAGACAATTTTCCACGATTAATACATTAAAAATTAAAAACGTCAAATTAATGCCACTTTTGTTAGCCTGGCTCTTCGGCCCTAAGGGGCTAGAAAAACTAAATTTTATAGTTTTTAATTTTAATATTCACGGTATATGTAAGCTGCCTATGAAACCTACGATAAATAAAATAAGTAATAGGTAGGTATATTTTCTAATATCACAAAATTCTCGAATTTTTTACGACAAACGTCTATTATTTAATTTAAATCTTTCTGTCTTCCTATTTTATATTAATGAACCTCTACTTAGGTTGCTAGAATATTTGAAAAACCCATTCCAGCAAATAATCAATGTTACGAAAATACGATAACATTCATTTCTTGCATCGTATTAAAAACAGCTTTCCGTGGATATAAAATGTAAAATTATAAGATTAAAACTATTTTTTAGTCCTGTGATGCCTGAGATTCATGGGATAAAAACTGGATTTAATCTTGTGATTGTACATTTTTATATTCGAAGAAAACTGGATAGGTATAATACGATGCTAGCCATATTTTTTTTTGTATAGCTAAGAACTCGTTCTAATTCACCGGATATTAATTTCGAAGTTTCGAAGCGATACGGGATATAATACTATACCTTTGGCATGGGAGGTGGAGGTCGTCTTCTGTCATCGTACCTGACCAGTTTACCACGGCCACCTCCACCACCTCCTCGATCACCAGATCTAAAGAGGAAAATCAGTCAAGCAATTAAATTTCGTGAGAAAATAAACAGAAAAATTTAAACCATATAAGTTTCTGAGAGCTGAAAATGGAACTATAAAGTTTCATAGAAACAGGTACTAGGAGGCGCCATTTAAATAAAAATCTATATCTAATTCTTTATATCTATTATTTTTTTTAAAAAAAAGGTAGATCAGAGTATAACATTAAAATAAAATTAGAAGATTCTAAATTGTCTATTTCTCAGTTTGAAAAAAGGGGTCATTAGGGTGGAAAAAATACATCAAAATTATAGGTAAATATGAAGTGTTTAAGATAAAAATAACACAAATCAAAAGCTTACCTTCCCCTTTTTCTTCCTCTAGGATGGTCTCTGTCCCCCCTGTCTCTATCCCCAGCACCGCCCCTACCCCTTCCTCTGACCAGCCTACTACCCCCTCCACCACGCCCTCCTCTACCCCCAGCCACTCCCCTGCTGTCCCTCATTGAACCCCTCTCCCGGGTTCCGCCTTCTTGCACTAAAAGTTGTAAAAATTACATTTTGCTGGTTTTCGAACCTTTAAAGTTAAAAATTATTAATAAATATTTGAATAACAAACTATGTTGTTAAAGCTAATTTTTCTTTTTACATTTTTTATGAAATGCCAGGGGTGTATATTCTGCAAAAGATACATTTTTCCCCCTGCTGCAAAAATTTTTAATATTTTTTCCCCTCCTAGTTTTCTCTAGCAAGGAAAGGGTTAAATGGAAAAATATTTTTATAACTCTCTATTTTATTCATATTATCCCCCCTAGGTACCACATATTCTTTTAGTTATTTTTCAACAAAAAGGGGGGGGAAATGGAAAAAAATGCTTTCAGCTCTCTTGATTTTTATATTCCCCCCCCCCCCCAACGACAAATTTAAAATTTTTTTTTACCCCCCGTTTAGCAGGGTCAAATTTGCAGAATATACCCCCCTGTGAAATGCTCTTCTAATCCAATCTAAACATTCAGTTATAAGAAAGTTTATTACTTTAAAAATTGTAAAAATTAAAAATATAAATACTTACTTAATGGTCCAGGCTTTTTGTTTGGTAATGGTTCTTTAGTTCTGAACAATTATTGGTTTTGTAATTATCAAATATTAGGTATCAAAAATGTATTTTTTCTTATCAATATGGGTATTTTTAAAACCGAAGCTTTTCTATAATTAGGGCCTGTAAACGTACAACCACCCGTCCGTACGTCAGTAAGCTCATGTTAATAATTTGGGCATGTTAGATTTGCCCTAGCGAATTTAAACTTTAAATGATAATTTCTGAAACAATTATGTTCGATTTGGAAAGCGTAGCAACTCTATAAGCGTCCCAAATATGTTCGTACGTCCATTAAAAACATGATGATTTTTAAACTTTTTTTTATCTTTTTTTTGTAAGAACTTATGTTTTTGCTAATATCATCCAATTTATATTTTTTTAATATTTATTAATTTACAAAACTAACAAAGTCCTGCCTCAAAATTCTGGCGGTTTCCTTGCTTCTTCTCAATATCGGTGTCATGTCAATGCTTTTATCCTCGGGAAATAGTCGACACAACTCTTGGGCAACTCTAAACAATAATAGTTATTTATCTCATCTTATTATAGACAGATTTCCGCGGATATTATAATAAAAAGTAAGAATAAAACCAGTTTTGTTCGCCCCGAGGGACCGAAGGCCTAGGTTAACAAAACTGGTATTAATCTTATGTATTTTATTTTGATATTTGTGGAAAATTGTCTGAAATACAATGCTATACTTGATTTTTTGGTATCGCGCAGAGTCGGTTCAAATCCAGTGGATATTAATCGGTTTCGAAGCCGTAATAGAAAACATTTCAATGTTTGATTGCTGTTGTGTTGTTGATGGTGTATAAAAAGGAGACATATTAACAGGGATCTTAGGGGATAAGACATAATAACGATAAATTAGTAGGTATACATCCCTTATGATGATAAACAAAATTATCCCTTCTGTAAATTGAAAATATTGTTGAAAAGTTGAACTAACCAATAAGAATTGACAGGAGTACCCAAAGTTAAAGTTTTTAAGCCAACGAATGAGAAACAGGTTTTTAAGGTCTGGGCTCCAGTGTTAGTTACAATTCAATGTCCCCTTCCTCCCTGCAATTAACATAAACTCAGAGCCATACTTGGCAATATTAATTTCAAGACCAATATCTAGAAGTCAACCCGCGACCGTGGCTCAACACGTAGCGCATCCGCTCGTCGTCGGGAAGGTGATAGGTTCGAATCTCGGTCCGACACCGCGTCATAACTAAAGACGTTAAAAATGGTTCCCACTGCTACTATGTCAGATGCGCGACGTAAATAATTAGAGTGGGGGGAATGCCTTGGCCCAAAACAGGCGCAACTCGCTACCATGCACAGTTGGGACTTCTCAGACAAAGGTCGTGCATCTCAGAGAGTTGGTTGTCTGATGGGTGAATGGACGCTTTACAACGCAATCATAAGTATTGTATGTATGTTTCAAGGTGCGTGGAGAAAGGTCTAGTACCCGAAGCGACACCTAGCCCCCTAGAGTCTTTAACTCTTAATATCTAGAAGTCCCTTTTTCTTATTCTCTTTCAAGTCCATGCCGCAGCTACTCTATATAACTTACTTCGGCTCAATCTCCTGTCCATCGCGACCAATTTTGACGGGTTTCCCCTCGTTCCAGGGATTATAGAGATGCTGAACTTTCTGAAAACTCAACTCGGTTTTGCACACCCAATCAATCTAAAAAAATAAGTAGTCAATAAACCTTAGTACCTACCTAGGTCATTTGTTTAAACTGCAGATTTTTAGGTCTTGAATGAAAATAAATAATGCGCTTCATGGTAATTTATCTTTATAAAAAAAACCAGAAAATAGTTTAGACTACTAATTAAAGTAAAAGAATAAAGGGTGACAGCAGGGGTTAAATAACTACATGTTCACGGGGTTGACCTGAGTGCCGATTTTCAACTGGGTCTTTTATCAGCTAATAACGTCGAAAACATTAACACAGCCAAGTCGCTAGAAAAAAGCAAAAGCAAAAGAAGGGGCGTCGTAGCTCAGTGGTAACGCACTGAGTTACGGTGATGAGAGTTTGAGTTCTAGTCCCCGTGTGGAAACTTGAATTTCTCAGTTGAATACATTCACGCAACTTCCCCTGGTTGTGTAAGAAGGGGATTATTAAGTAAGTTTGGATACTTAATAGTCAAGTACATAGTATCAGTACTACCCTTATCCCAAGCTCCTCTGCGGAGAGCGTCTTTCATTACGGTGACTTAATTTGGGACACCTGCCATACTCGGCGAGGGTGAGGTAATAATGAGTAGCTCTCATGAGATAGCGGGTCAAGTCATAATGTGCTTGAACGTGGAGCTTGATAGCCCTAGTGGCTATATAAAAGTGTCTCAGCCTACTCCATGACTACTTAGGCTAAGAGACTATGGCTAATCAATCAATCAAAAAAAGCAAAAGGAAATTTAATATCAGACGAAAAAAGGTCCCCTGAAACCAGGTTTGTCTTGGTTATAAATCTATACTTATCCATTTAATCACAAATAGTGAAGGAAGCAAGGCTTTATAGAGCACGCGCTGCGTGCTAAAAATATCCCCAATCAAAGATGAAACTAAATCTTACATGAAAAACTCCGCCTAGCGCCCTAGCACTAAGGCCTGGTGGTAAATTCCAAGGAATTTTGGGTCCATCACGTTTAGCCTCTCCCTGCAGACGGGCTAGTCCACAAAATCGTCCAGATTCCTAGAAATTGAAACAAAAATATATTTTTCTGTTGAATTTATCAACCTATGAAACATTAGAACATTAATAATTAAAAATGTAAAAGGTATAAATTTCATGTTCATGAGAGCATTTAATTGATATGTAATTTGCTTCAGTGCTCAATTAGTAAACAAGGATGACAACATCCATAAAAGCGAAGCACTGAAACGGTAGGACAAACGGACATTAACGCTTGTATAGTGTCTGAACTGAATAATCAGAATATAGAAGTATAAGAGTCGAAGCAAAATTATAAGTAAATTTGTTGAAAAACTGCTTGATACAGGATAATGTTTATGGACATACTTACATTTTTAGGACTTGATTATAGAGTTGCTTCGCTTATAATAATGTTCTTTGTTGTTCCAGGAATCAATATACCAAAAATCAGATCAAACGGATAAAAAAGATCACATAAAAAATTTGTTGTTAAAAAAGTAGAAGAATAAACATGTTTAAAATGGACGTACAGACATTCTGGTAATGATTATAGAGTTGCTACGCTTTCTAAATCGTACCTAACTACTACAGGAATCATCATGCAAAGTTTGAAATCGATAGGACAATTCTAACATGCCTAAATTAACGAATAAAAGCTATCTATCTCGGACGGACGGACGGACGTACGGACGGACCGACCCTAATTATAGAAAAGCTTCGCTTTTAAAAAGGTTTGACAGCATGCTCTCAAATCTTAAAATTCATTTAACTATCCGAGGAAAACTGTCTGTAATGCAATGCTATTAACAACTTACTTTAACACTGAATAATAGCAGAACATTCCTACACTCCCCATATGCCATGTTGTACTTGGTTTCATTTGTGCTCGGGGTACTCCATACACCTCGGGTCTACAATATAAATGGATATATTATTATTTGGATCTAATATCAGATTTTTATGTTCTATAATAAAGTGAACTCTGTACACTATGGTCTATTTAAGGGGTTTAGTGGAAATTTGGTATAGCTTTAATCAAATTTAAATATTTACACTTCTACCAGTCCGAATTCATTAAAATAAAAAGTTATGAGTAATATATTACATTAGGCAACTTTTTAAAGTTGGTCATGTATAGGTGCGTGCACAGGAATGTGATTGGGGGGTAACCAAAAAGGGGTGATTTTTAAAATATAATTTTTGTTACTACTCTGTTATTTTTAAAGATAATTGAACCAAATTTTTAACCTGATTCAATTACTACCCTAGATAAACGATTATTAATAAATAATAGGGATTTCCCGCCGAAATCGCCGTCTACCGCCGAATTCCGCCGTGTTATTTGCTACCTCATTTGGCTGTTTGGAGTCAATAAAAAAAGTGATATATTTAAATAAAAGTATTATAAAACACCTTTTACTATCCACTTACAACTGCTTTTTAATATTTATAATTTATTTAAGAGAGGTTAGGTCGTTTTAAACTTAAAGGAAATGAATATTGAGACTGGATAATCGAGCTTCCCATTAAAGATATTGATTATTTTTTTTTGTAAAGTATCTTATGTGTATTTTTCTACTTGTATAGTTTACCATTAAAAATATCTATTTAAATTTAGTACTGTCCCTCAAGGGCCTACAGTGGCCAACACCGCCACCCCCCCCCCCCTCTTTCTACTACCAAACCAGAAGTTAAAATTTTACTGTTTTTAAAGGTTTTATAGTTTAAAAGGAAAAAAGTATTCTCATAACTGACCAAAATATTTTTTTGTATCTATGCCCCCCCCCCTCCCCCCCCCCTCCTATCTAACCAAAAATAAGATAACCATCATAAAATTGATATCAAACAAAATTTAATTCATTTTAGAACAGTAAGAAAAAACCGGTAGACCAAGTAATAGACTAAAACAGTATTTGCCAGCTAAATCATAACATATCTTACAAAAAAAAAGACAGAAGAAACGAACACATTTAGTCTTCGAAATCTTAATGTTCTTACAGACAGATGAGGGGACCAAGTGAACTAAAGAGTAGATGCTTGTTGGTGAGTTTAACGATCACCAAAAAATCAGCTTTCTTACAAAATAAAACTGCTTAGTAGATTAAATATTCCCTACAGATATCTTATGTCTGTAAGAGAATTAACAACAGTCCGACGGACCAAATAAATCTTACAGTAGATGGTTGTTTGTACAGATAATGTTCATAAAAAGATTTTCTTTCAACCGTCTTGAGTCGTAGCAAAGAAATTCACGATGTTTACATATCGATTCATACAGACTGACGGACTTTGCGAATTTGAAAGTAGCTACGCTACTACAAAATTCACTTTTGCACTTTCCTTTTAAGGACTAGAGTTGCAAACACCTTCCCTAAACACTAAAATCAAAAAAGAAATGACCTATATGCAATAAATGTTTTGTTTTTTAAAATCTGCGGGCGGCGGCTTTTTTTGCGGGAAATGCGGGTAAGTCGCGGTTTTCCTTTAAAATTATTGTTCCTCTAGTAATTACTGATTAATTTTAAAAAGTTTTACTCAATTATCTTTAATAGTAATGGAATAACAGAGAAATTAAGATTGCTGTTATGGTTTGTAATTCCCCCCCCCCCCTCAAATTTAGGTTTTACAGGCAATTTTCAGATTAAAAATTTTTAAAGTTGCGCTACCGACCCCACTCTGGAAACTTCACTTAAAGTTGTATTATATTCTCAAAATTTAGAATCATATATGGTTTGGTATGGGGTCGGTAGCGCAACTAGGAGTAAAATGAGAAAAACTAATTTTTTTTGCTAAATTTTTCAGTAAAAAAATGACGAAAATTTTTTCATAAATTTACTTTCAAAGCATAAAATTAACACTTTTAAGGTAAAATATATAATAAAAATGTTTTTATTTATTGATTTGGTATATATATTTGTAAAGAATATGAACGAAATTAGTTTTTAATAGATATTTATGCAAAAAAAAATTATTTTTCATATCTAGGTAGAAAATAAAAAGTAGATTTTTGACCTTCAAAAAATATTGATTTGACCCAACTTTGAAGTAAAAAAAAACTTAGTTCCAAACGTTATTTTTTCTTTTCCTTGTCCATTATGCATGGGCTGGGGTATGTAAATCAATAATATCTAGTTAAAATAAGAAAATTTGATCATGACTTTTTTGCCAAATTTCCACCCTTAGACCGTTGTGCTGTAGTAAGCTAAAATAACGATCTCCCCCTTATCCCCCTTCTTTACCCCACCCCCTCCACTACTACTGGATAAACAGCCAGACCAATAAAGGAGAGGGGAAATCGCGCCCTAAATTGAGGACAATTTTTTTCCTGTCGTAATGTCCAAGTATTTTCTTTATCCATTATCATATTACAATTTTTATTTAGAATACAAAAAACAACTTCGAAAGGATTGCCGTTTCAATATCCTTACATATAAGTAACAGGATGTGTGTTTGTGTGTGTCTGCTTGAGTGTAATGAAGCATCTTGCCAAACGTAGAACCGATATGATTCTCCTTTAATAAATGTAGTCTCTAATGGTACCTGGGAAGGTCAAAAAATATTGAAGGGAATAAATTGACATTATAATAATGAGCTGAGCAATCCCCCCCCCCCCCCCGAAAAAATGTCCACGCAGCCGCTTGTCTTCAACAATAACGTACCTAGACAATTTTTTTTAAAAAATCTCACCTTCGCAAGTTCAACATTTTCCAAATTGTTTGATTTCACCAAAAAGAATCGAGTATCCCTGAATAAATAAGAATTCATATAATAATAGTAATAGGATGTAATGACTGTCTGTCTGTAGAAAAAGATCTCGGTAGCTGTTGAGCATTATAATTTAGATTCTTATAGGTACAGGAAGTTCTTTTTCTTTCAAAACTAAAATTAAAGTGGGGGGCTGACTTCCACCACCCCTCTTCAATTTCATTGTCCCTAGTATAAAAAGTAAAAGTTGTATCGTTATCAGGGCTATGAAAATGTTAAACAGAAGAGTACTTATATAACCCCCCCCCCCCCCTCCCCCAAGTATGAAGATAAAAAATTATTCGTCCGACTATTTTCATATCTTATAAAACTTAACTATGAAGGTTTAACTAGTATACTAACTAGCCTTCGTCGATATAACCTTTTTAAATACGTACCTAAACAGATAGTTTAATTTTGTGTTGTAATCATAATTCTTGCTTCCTCTCTTCTTCCCATCTTTATCATCACTTGGCTCCTAAAAAAATGAAAATAAGAAACATCTAAACTTAAGAAACCCCCAAAAGGTTTGTATAATTATATCCATTTTAAGTACCCAGCACACTTTAAGCATTATTTTGCAATCATGGTACATTTTGTGAAGTTTTATTATTGCACAAAGTTTTCGGAGTGTAGATACTTTACAACATAAGTTCGTATGTATTTTAGTATCTTTAAATTTTTTTATATCTAACATAGGTACCACCAAGTGAATCATCACATTTGAAAACTAAAATTCCATTATGGCCTAGAAACCGACTAATTGGATTATAACCGGTATTCAGCTATACTAAAAAATCGTGTATAGCATCGTATTACTGATAATTTTTCACAAATAATCGAGTAGTATCAAAGACAGCTTCTTCTGGATATTAAAATAAAAATCATAAAAATAATACCAGACTTGTAATTTTTCTTTTTAATATCCGGGAAAAGCTGTCTAAAATACATTGCGATAAATAACTATTCCTCCCCCAACTTACCTCTTTAACTTCTGGTGGAGTAGGTGTGCTTGCAGGGGCAGTGATTGGTGACGGTTTCCTTGCAGCGGGCTTTGTGTCTACTTTCTTTGATTTGGTTTCAACCTAACAATAAAGATTTCATCAAATAAAATGCTATCTAAAGTGAAACAATATACCTACCATTACCTAGGTACTGCATTACAGAATTAAATATTTTTTTGGGAAGGGGGGTCATTTTTTGGGATTTTTATTGAAAAAAATAGTTTTAAACCTTCCCAGGATCTAGAAGAAGCTACAATTGTAAAGCAGACCATATGGGTTTAGCGGTTAGCAAGATCCTTCGTTACAGACAGACAGTAGTCTGACACAGGGGTGTATATTCTGCACAAGATTTATTTTTTTTCCCCTGCTACAAATTTTTTTATTTTTCTTCCCCCCCCCCCCCCCCCTCCTAGTTTTTTCTTACCAAGTAGGGGGAAAATGGAAAAATATTTAAAGAACACTATATTTTATTTATTTTATCCCTCCTACCACACATTTTTAAACGTTTTTTTACCAAGGAGGGGGGGAGATGGAAAAAATGTTTTCAGTTTTCTTAATTTTTACATTTTTTTTCCCTCCAACCACTTATTTTTTATTTCCCCCCCCCCCCCCTGAGCAGGGGATCCCATGTAGAATATACACCCCTGATCTGACATCCTGTTACTTTTATATAAGGATATATAAAAGTGATCGAACAGCTACGCCGTTAAAATCCGGATGAAATAAGTTCACCTTAGTTTCTGAATCTGTGTTTTTCTCCACTTTAATCTTTTTGGTGGGGCTAGACTCAGTTTTGGAATCACCATTGGACGCTGTGTCATTCCCATTTTCACTTTCACCTAAAGAAAAGATGCATTAATACCAAGGAGGGAGGGACAGGGGAATGGAATGTAAAGGGGGGGGGGGGGTTAATGCAACCATCTCATAATCAATGTATAAATGGCACTTAAAATTCGAATTTCGATCTGAAATTTTGCATGATTAATCCTTGGTAGGTCTATTTTCCCTAAATCGAACAAAAAGTTGAAAACTTTTTGAAACATATTTTTACTTTAAATCGTGTGAAATGATACAAAAAAAACATTTTTAGATTTCTAGTACCAGCAACTACCGGCTATAACCGTTTGAAAACTTTTGGAGCAGCAAAGAGTATTATGTTGAGATAGGTTTCGTGATGATTTACCTAGAAAATAGCCTAAAAATGGCCAAACGGCTGAGCCGCCAGTCGTTAGCCTTTACTTTTCCAACTTTTTGTTCGATTTAGGGAAAATAGACCTAACCAAGGCCGGATTACTCATGCAAAATTCCAGATCGAAATTCGAATTCTAAGTGCCATTTATACATTGATTACGAGATGGTTGCATTGCCCCCCCCCCCCCTCCTTTTTTTTCAAGCACTCACTATCATTCGCTAGATTAAAACTTTGGGTACTTAAAAGGTTAATTGGTTTGTTTAAACTAGAAGTGTCCTAACCTTTTAACAAATATTTTTTATCTACATGAGAACTTTTATCATCATACAATGTATTTCAGGACATGCATAAAATAATCGTCTATTGTCATAAACTTTAAAAAAAATCATCTTAATTTTTAGCCAAAACTGAAAATTACAAAAATCAAAACGAAAAGGTTTGGAATCAGCAAAACTACTCTATATATAAAACAAACCTGCCAGCTGTTCGTCCTCTGTGTCACTAATGTCAGAAACTGCTTCATCCTTGCCGTTTTCATTACCTTAATTGCATAAAATGAATGCTTTATCTCAACTATTTGCTGATATATTTTTATAATATACAATAATTAAAGGGGTAGTTTCACGAAATGCATTTGAACTTAATTTAGTGAACTGCATATTTAATCCTGGTTAAATGGTTAAACTACATTTATATGGCATGACATATATCCATCAAGGGGCAATGTATTTTATATTTTAATTTGATAAACACATGTTTAATTCTTTATTGGTAAATTTTTTTTAATTTCTTACTTTTATCATTGGGTTCATCATGATTTTCATCCTTCAATTGGTCATTCTCGTCCTCTGATATGTCCTGACAGGCCATGGATTTATTTACTCAATATTACACAACTAACAAAACAAGGATGACAACATCCATGAAAGCGAAGCTCTGAAATCAAACGGTAGAACAAACAAACATGAACATGTTTTTTAACTGGACGTACAGACTTTCTGGTAACGATTCTAGAGCTGCTACGCTCTCTAAATTGTCCTAACTGTTACAGGATTCAGCATACCAAGTTGTAAATCCATAGGACAATTCTAATATGCATAACAGAACGAATCAGCGAAACTATATAATATTTTTTCTTTGCATTTCTTATTTACTAAGTATATTTGCGATTACTTTTATTTAATGAAATCTTCCAATTTTTGACATGTACAAAACGGCCTGCTTAATTGCTTCAAGATCCATGTCAGATCTATATAGGAAATAAATGTCTATAAACGAGCTCAAGTTTTCCAAAGAATATATAATTAAAACTCATAGTGCTCCAATAATCCATAATAAACTCTCATTGCCCAGAACGATAAGACCCATTATTTTACTTTATTAAAAATAAATTCATTTTTTTCATTTCATGTTGCTATTTACCTTATATTGAGGTATTTAATTTCTAATCATAAAAAAGAAAATTTAAATTTATAATATGATAAATTTAAGAAAACTATGTTTTAAAAGAATTCGATTGTGGCGACATTTTGTGTGTTCAAATATTAAACTAAAATTGTAATCATCATCATTAACCCTTTGGTGATGGTAATGTAAAGAAAAAAATATAATTTAAAAAAATCTTTTAAAAATCATTTAAATTATTAAATATTTACTTTCTTTTAGATAGTAATGCCGGGTGAGGAAAATAGATTTATTGAGAAATAGATATGCATATAGAAAACTAGCCAATAGGGAGATAATTATATCGAGCCAACTCTAGTTTTTTATATTAGGTACATTCTGATTAGTGATGGCAATCCGTCGAATTTTTGGGCCGGATTCGGATTCCGGATTCTTAAAAGAATCCGTTAAAAAAATGGCGGATTCCTTGCAGTTCCGGATTCTTATTTTTGGCGGATTCCGGATTCGGATACCGGATTCTAGCAGTATTTTTAAAGGCTTTTAAAAAAATTAAGTGCTACATATGTCCTAAAAATTAATGTTCTTGGTGTTCTCTATAATTCACTTCCGAGAATCGAACCAGATTTTAAAAAAAATTATATGTAATGATGATAATCTTTTCCTTCAAAAAGTGAGAGTTGAAAGAAAAAACTTAAGACGCTAATTTTAGCATACCAATTAAGAATCCGGAATCCGCTATTAAAAAACGGATTCTGGATCCAGATTCGGATTCCAAAATTGGCCAAAAAATTGGGCGGATTCCGGATTGCCAACCCTAATTCTGATATAAAGAATTTTAATAGAGAGCCACGCTGGAAGCTTTCAGTTGTCTCAGCTTCTAATTAAGAGTGAGCATAATATATTAAATAAGAAACTTTAATCTAGAAAATATTTAATAAACACTTATCGAATTTCCAATTAATCCAAGTTAATATAAATTCATTCCTCGTGTTCATCACCGGAGATATCTTCATGGTCTCCGCCCCCATCTTTCTCATCTTCATCCTGAACATGAAACTAAGTATTAGGAAGTGTGTCCTTAGTATTAGAATGTCTCGGTGCTTAATATTATATTTGTCGGACACACCTACATCCTACTACTTTTGCAGATAAGATAATTTAATACAAATTGAGCTAAGATATAAAAGTGAGGTCAAATTAAAAAGTGTGAAAGACAAACTTATTGGAGAACCCATGGGCAATAAAAGATAAAAAAGCATCAAAATATTATTGAATTACTGGAAACGGTAAGAAATAAATGCAATTTGAAAATAGAAAATAAAGCTCCACCTGCATTTCGTGATCAGCATCCTCAAACTTTTCATCTCCTGTAAAAATAGAAACAAGTTAAAAGGGATATTTCCACAAATGAGATTTAAGGATATGAATGAATATGCGAAGTAAGGTATTTTTGCACTTTACAGGGTTTTTGGCATCACAGTTGCTTGTGCTTTATAGTAGTGTTTATGCAGCCACTAAGGGGGGGGTTTTAAATGCAACCATCTCGTAATCAATGTATAAATGGCACTTAGAATTCGAATTTTGATCTGAAATTTTGCATGAGTAATCCTTGGTAGGTCTATTTTCCCTAAATCGAACAAAAAGTTAAAAAAGTAACGGCTAACGGCTCAGCCGTTTAGCCGTTTTTTAGCTATTTTTAGGGCAAATCTGTCATTAATTACGTAGAAATCAACTTTTTGAAACACATTTTTGCTTTAAATCATGTGAAATGATAAAAAAAACATTTTTTAGATTTCTAGTACCAGCAACTACCGGCTAGAACCGTTTGAAAACGTTTTGGAGCGGAAAAAAGCATTATGTGGAGAGAGGTTTCGTGACTTATTTCTCTTGTAAATACCCAACAAATGTCTACACGGCAGAGCCGCCAGCCGTTAGCCGCTACTTTTCCAACTTTTTCTTCGATTTAGGGAAAATAGACCTACCAAGGATCACTCATGCAAAATTTCAGATAAAAATTCGAATTCTAAGTGCCATTTATACATTGATTACGAGATGGTTGCATTAACCCCCCCCCCCCCCTTTATGAAATAAAAACACTTTTTGTACATTTTGGACTAATTCAGTAAGTTAAACGGGGTTTGCTTTTAACTTTTCCACAATTAAAAAGAACAAGGTAATTTTCAGATGAGGTAGGTAATGAGTTTGAGTCTCAGTCAAATATGTGTTATTAATTAAGAAAAAATAACGACTCTACTATGTCGTACACGTGTTGTTAACACGAGTGCATGTTATACCTTGGCGACTAAAAAGGTGCAAGTTATTAACATTCACTTTAACGACTTTCAGACAAATGTGAAATAATCAAAAGTTTAGATGTCTAAATCTACATGCACATAATAAGAACATTACCTAATGGACAAATAAGCTTAAAGTTGTTGATTTCAAAAAAAGCAAATTGAATTTCTTCACACCTTTTCAATACAAGTGAAATCCTACCTTTGGAAGCAAGTAAATCATCTAGAATATCCTCATCCTTGTCATCTGTTTCGTCAAGAAGAGATTCATTTTGGTTTTCATTGCCATCTTCATCCTCACTCCCAGAGGATTCCTGATGTACATCATGAAAAATATTGTAAAGCAAGCAACAGTGGTTTGGTTTTATAAAATAACTTAATAATTATTTCTTTCATCGTATTATAAACCGCTTTCCGCGGATATAGAATGTACAATTATAAGATTAAAACCAGTTTTTTAGCCCCGTGGTGCCGAAGGCACTGGCTAAAAAACTGGTTATAATCTTATGATTGTACATTTCTATATTCGTAGAAAGCTGGATATAATACGATGCTAGACATAGTTTTTTCGTATGGATGAGAACCGGTTCCTATCCACCGGATTCGAATGAATACGAGAAAATTATTTTCTTTAATAAAAAGTTTTATTATCGTGTCGTATTATAGACAGCTTTACGCGGATATTAAAATGAAATATTATAATATTAAAACCAGTTTTGTCAGGCCCGAGGGCCCAATTGCAAAGCTGGTAGGTATAATTTTTATTTTAATATTCATTGAAAATTGTCTGTTATACGATGCTATACATGATTTTTCAGTATTGCTATGAAAATGAGTTATAATCCATCGGATATTAATCGGTTTCGATGCTATACTGAAATACGATTTATGATAATTTTGAATGGAAATGGAATAAAGTAACTTACAGTAAAAAATACGAAAATAACAAAATCTAAAAAGGATAAAAAGGAAGGAGGGGGGGGGGGGAGGCACATAAGCAATATTTTAAAACAAACCTACAAAAAAAGCAAAAATAAACGAAGCTGTCTAATATAAAAAATCTATTGTACAACAATATTTTTGTGGCCTGCCTCAAAGTTGAGATCCTCTTCTCCACTCAACAGATCATTTTCTTCCTCTTGCTCAATAACAGTTTTTTCCTCGGGTGCAGCAACAGCTACGTCAGTTTTATCAACTTCTTCACTCATGGCGGCTAAGTGAAGTTCAGCACTGTATAATGATCTTGATCATAGAGGAGTTTCCTTTCAACCTTGGGAGGAGGAGCAGTATTTTGAGGATATTTTCAGGCGATTCTTGGAAGAATTTGATAAGTCAGCGAGACAGCCAATTCCCTACCGGTTCTAGGAAACTGATCCAGGTACAAATGATGGGTTGAACTACAGAGATCACAAAACTGAAATGTTCACAAATGCTTTATCTTCTGCGTGCCAGTATGCTTTGATTTTAATTCAATCAAATCACACACTGAGATTGCATTTTTATGCTTCTATAAAGCAGGCTATGGCATTAATTATGCCATTATTTTTGATGACAATTGATGAACATTTTGCTAGCAATTTAAGCTTTCATTTGCTTTTGCTAAGCTAACACAGCAACCCTGAAAATCTTATTTGAATAAAAAAGAAAAAAAGAAACTAAAAGAAAAGAAAAATATAACCTTAATTCTCCAACCAATCCAGCATAGTAACCATAAAATGTTCTTTGAATTATAATAATCACTCCATTTATTAAAAGTTCTTTTTAATTTGCACATTATTCTCTTGGTAGAGATTTTTAATGGTTTACAAACCATTGACTTATTTAGAAAGGCATCCATAATAGCATGGTCCATTTTGGAGCCTTTCATTTTATCACATTTAATAAATTAAAGTCCACAAATTTGATTACCTTTTAATTACCATGAATCAGATATATATTTAACATTGAAAGACCTTTTAAGTCTATATTTATTTTTAATCTTAAGCTAACAACTAGAGAGAGGGACACAGTTTTTTTTGTATAAATTTCACAACTGTGTCGTTTTATTTATAAAGATTAAACAATAATGTCCATTAAGTAAGTGATCAATAATTGATAGGATAATTGAGTGGTAGGATTATCAACTATTGAATTTTCTACAAAACATTACAACATGCAGATCACACACACTTTTATACCCATAACTTTTATCAAATTGGTGTATAGATGGATGGCTGTATGCGTAATGTGTATACTAACGTCAGCTGTTGGTAATTTCTGACAATATACACTTTTACAAACACATACCTATATACATCGAGGTGGATACACCAACTTTGGGAACGCAAATAAAAGTTCTTATTATTTGTATTCACTTTATGTATGAGTGTGTGTGTGTGTGTACATGTGTCTTTGCTAGTTTAGCAAGTCCCCATCACACACACAGCAAGTTAGAGAGGGAGTAGTACGCCCAAGAGGTACTGAAAATTTAAAGTTAGTTCCTGAAAGCTTTTTTTTACAGATATCTTAAAATAAACCCAGGTAGAATTTTTCTTTTTAGATCTTTTTCTCAAATATAAGGAAGAAAAGTATACTGAAAAATAAATAAGAACATGGTAGGTACTCGAGATGATTTTTGCATAAAAATACAATAACTCCATTTATTTTACAGAATACTTTATATTGCCTTTTAGGAAATATAACCCTAAAATAACAAATGTGCTTTTAGAACAAAAATAAAAATATACCTAAGTAACGGCATTTTAAAAATTTAAAAGTTTTTTTTCCAGTACAAACCTGTTTGTTATAATAAAGTAAGAAAATATAAAATGCTTTGAGAGACTAGGTAATAAACAAAAATTAGGGGTAATTGGAGATCTAATGATAACCTTAAAATTGTTTAAAAATTAAAATTTACCTATTGTTTGACAGGAAATCAATCAGTTCTCAGTCCCCTAAAAATGTAATTCTATTGTCGATCATCGTACATATGTTTTGTATTCATTTCAGCTCTGAATACAAAAATAATTTAGAAAATGAGCTTTATTATATATTTATACTGGTGGATTTATGCATTTATGGACCCTGTATTAGAATTCGTAGGATATGACAAAAAAATAGAATAAAACCATCTTTAAACTTAAATTTCACAATAAGATAGCCTTTAATCACCCCAAGACCATAGATACCCTAAAATAAGAACATAATCATCTCAACAGTTATCAAGATCTTAAGCTTCAAACAAACTAAACATTTACTTGTTTAAAAACTTTATATATAACTAGCGGCTAAGCCCCTAACATCTAGGGGCTCTATATACGAAGAGATATGGAATGGCAGGAAAAAGTCTAAAACCATACTCTGACTTATTTATTTATTAAAAATAAGTAGCCTAAAACCATCTCAGGACCTATAAGAAGGTTCACTGAAAAGGCGAACCATTTCGCGGTTCAGCGGTTAGCGATATCCTTCGGTACAGACAAATAAAGCTTACTACTTTTTTGAGATTAATTCTAGCGTTCGATCCAGCCCATAGCATCTATATGCATGGGCTCTATATTCAAAGAATCTGGAAATTTATAGCAGAAAAATAGCCTAAAACCATCCAAAGGCTTAAATATCCTAAAATACTCTTTTAGCGCGCGGTCAAATGGATATTAAATCCAAAACAAAATCATAAAAATTCACTGTAAATTTAAAAAATTAGAACAGAAATGTTTAAAAATATATTTACCTGGACTTTAGAATTAAGAAACCAATTCTAAGATAATTTAGTTGACAACCATAAAATTGTTATTCTATTTTATCTGAAACAATGCAATATAAATAATTTAATGCTATAAAAAGTTGCGATTACTTAAAATTTAATAAAAAGCGCTAAAAACGCAAAAATAACTACAAAACAGCGCTTATTTACATTTTTATATCTTAAATGGACGAGGCATCTGCAAGAAGAAATGAAACAAAGGCAGGTAGCACTTTCTCGGCCGCACCTCCCTCACCCCCCCCCCCTCTCTCTCCTCTCTCTCTCCCCCCTTAAATGATAACAGGGTTAACAACGTTTTCTTTACATTTAAATATTTAAGACAGAGCAACCGACTTTTGTTATAATTTCTTTATTTATAAACAAAAATCTAAAATTGTGAAGAAAAATAAGAATGTAAATATTCTTTTAAATAATTTACTTCTTATAAATTTCATTTACAATAATAACATTAATAAATTGCCAAGATATTTTGATAGATTGCTTTTACTAATTATATACAATGAATAAATCAGAAAATAATAAATTGAAACTTTAAATTCATATTTTTTGTCTTATTTTTCTTCAATATTTATTTGTCATAGAAAATGGTAATTTAAAAAAAATGGATTTAATAGTGTGCCCAAGCTAATAGTCTTTTAAACTTTTAGCAAGCATTTTTTTCTTTTTGGGGGGGGGTTGAGGGTTTCTCCACCATCAATATATATCTTAAAAAATAAACCTAACCAAAATAAGGATGACAACATCCATAAAAGCGAAGCACTGAAACTGTAGGACAAACAGACATTAACACTTATATAGTGTCAAAACTGAATAATCAGAATATGAATGTATAACAGTTGAAGCAAAATTGTAAGTGTAAATTTGTTGAAAAACTGCTTGATACAGGATAATGTTTATGGACATACTTACATTTTTAGGACTTGATTATAGAGTTGCTTCGCTTGAAACATTATACTTTGTTGTCCCAGGAATAAACATAACAGCTAACTACTAAAGGAATCACCATGCAAAGTTTGAAATCGATAGGACAATTCTAACATGCCTAAATTAACTTAAAAAGCTATCTGTTTGTGACGGACGTACAGACCGACCCTAATTATAGAAAAGCTTCGCTTTTAAAAATGTAACGTTTGTAGATGAACCTCACACCTCTTTGAAAGGAACCGTTAAAGGGCGAATATAGGTTCGATATGATATGAGCTTATATCAAAGGTGCCATTACATACTTTTAGAATATCTATGCCAAATTTAAAAATTCAAAAAAATCCTTAAGTAGATTTTGCAATTTTCTGATTCAATTGAACATATAATAAATGAGAATGCCGACAAAATCGTTTATTTTAGCCCTTTACAAGACTTTTTTTTGACTATTTTGCTTAAGTTTGATTGACTATTACATTGGCACGCACCTTAAAAGATAATTTAAATGTTTATTATTTTAGATTAAATACTATTTTATTTCATTTTTAAAAAGCATAAAAATAATTTGCGTAGAAGGGCGTCAGGACTATTGACTAGGGTAAATAATACGTCTTAAAGTTTATTTTCTGTACAAAGATCTTTGATTAATTCATGATGATATAAACAACCCTTAATTACGCATTTTCCACACACACACACACGGCCACAAAAAAACAGGGATTTGAAATCATTCTTCCTCCAAGAAAATTTTATTGATTATTTATTTTTTATTTTTTACATTATTTGATGTTTTTTTAACTTTTAAATATTTTACTTTATATATTTTGTATGAAGGTAGAAGGAGGGTATATTTACCCCTGATTAATTCCCGAAACCTTTTTCTCATTTATTTGTACTGCAAAATAACAACAGTATTTAGGCAAACTCTACACGCATCCTGTTGTGAATATTGGTATTTGAATATGTTAGGGAACCACTCCTCTGACGTCACAAATTAGCCCAATTGGCTAGGTTTTTAGCTATAATGGCCTTATCCAATGGAATATCTTTATTTGCTTGAGTTATTCATAATGTATATACTTGCACCTTTGATATTAGCTCATATCATATCCAACCTATATTCGCCCTTTAATGTAAAGAATAGAAATATGCAACAAATGTCACCTTCGGTTCGCACGTCACTGCTTGCAGCTCACATTCAGTGGCGTGCGAACCGAAGGGGGCATTTGGGGCAATCGCCCCCCCCCCCTAGCGACCAAAACGCCCCCCCCCCTAGCCACCGCCCCCCCTGCCCCCCCCCCCTAAATGTTGAAAAATGCCCATTTTGTCCCCCCCTGGTCAACAAAAATGCCCCTTTTTGCCCCCTACCCTACAAAAAGCAAAACTATCCCAGTTTCAAAAAAAAGATCAAGAAATATTCAAAAAAAAAAATTTTGCGCTTCGCGCCAAACAGACAGTTACTATTCATTACCCTTACCAAATTTTTTAATTAGTGTTGAAATTAGGTTATAATCTTTTTTCACTGAACATAACAAACCAGGTAATAGGAAGTATTTTATTTTGTATAATATAAACTTTTTACCAAAGAAATTTTGTACATCCCCAATGATGATACACAAAATTACCCCTTATATAGATTACAATTAGTGGATGAAATGTATAGAAACTCGACTTAATTAACCAACCAATCAAAATTCCATTAAAGTCCCCAAAGTTGTTGAGCCAACAAATAAGAAATATATGAAATATTGGGGACTAGTGTAATAAACCTCCCTGCATATTTGAAGAAAAAAATTTGCGCTTCGCGCCCTTCCAAATGGTTTCTGCTTTTTATCACATTGTATATTTTGTTTTTATTTCTATAAAAACATGTGTAAACAACAAATATTTACTCAAAAAGTTATTTTATATAAAAAAGAAACAGCGTTGATATTTATCTAAGCCTTTTTCTCAACACTGTAAGTCTGTCTAAATGAATAACTATATATGATGTCATATTATTTTCAGGATAAGTTTATCATTTTTTTTGTGTACATACCCTTACAAAAAGACATGTTTTTTTATGGTAATTTTAATTAAAAACCCTTAAAACTAACTACACTCTATACTCCTAACTTTATAAAATACGCCACTCTTGTTGTCTTTAATTGATTTTAGTTCAAAAGGGGAGTAAATATTTTTAGGTGCGCTTCACGCACCGCCCTTATAAATCCTTGGAAACACCACTTAATCAAAAATTAACAGAGTTTTAAAGTGCCATTTAAAGAGGGTAGGATATGTTGATATAACTTTTTAGCTTCTCTATAATTTACTATGGCTGTCAGTACGTAATGCTAAGGGGGAAATGTGATTTTTTCAACTGCAATTAAAGATAGAAGGCTAAAACTTAATGTTAACATTCCCATCATTATGGAGTATAATTAACTATTAAAAATTCATGGAGGTCAGACTGCTTTTCAGGACGTTTTTGGCTATTTTTGTATCTTTTAAATTTCGGGTAAAGTACCTTTTGAGACATTGCCTCTTAACCCATTAGTGCCGAGCGCCACTTTTATGGACCGATCGAGCTGAAAATCTCAGGGAAGCTTTATAATGGTAAAAACGGAATTCCATTTTTTTTGTTTTGCTCTAGTGGCGTGCACAGGAAAGTTGCAATAAAACCCGGTTCGGCGCGAGTAAAAAAACCTTGCGGCATTAATAACCGTTTTTGGCGTTTTTTGGTGCTTTCCCCCGGGATTAAAGCCCGTTTGCGACCTAAATACCCGGTTATTTGGCCCAAAAAATTAAAAATGTAATTTTTGAACGCCCAAAGTGAGATGAACACTTTTTAAAACTACGATACGATCCGTAATTGAAAACTACATAACCTCATGTAATTGATAGAGCTACAACTAACATACAAAACAATTTATATCACATTTAAGATTTTGGCTATAGGTACCACCCCTTTTTGGTTAATAAACCCGGTTTTTGTTGTTGTTGTAAAAAAGATCTATTAGTAAAACCGGGTAATGAAAATTTCAGACTTTCCCCCCATATGCCGAGCCGGGTCTATATAGAACGTAAAAAAACGATAAAAAAATCATATAAAAAATAATAATTTGAATAAAACGAATTCACAAATGAATGTAAATGCCAATAAACTTTAAATTTCACGAAAAAAATCACTAACTTTACTTCATAAACAAAAAAGTTAGGAGGGGTATTTTAAAATCACCTTGTTTTTCTTGGTTTTCAAATTTTGTTGAGCTATACCGGCAAACGGAAGTAAGCAAATCTGCCTGCTCCAGGGGGAAATGAAAACCAGGGTAGTAGAGGGGGGATTCATACTGAGAATGATGCAATCCTAAAACTGAGAACCGGTTTTTTTCGGCATTTTCTGGAACCGGGCGTTAAAAGCCGGTTCGTCACTAATGGGTTAATGTGCATTTCGTCGTATTTTCACAGTAGCTTTTCACCTATTTATAGCTCCTGCGGGGCCAATTGCCTAACCCTGCGGGGAAATCACCTGACCTAACCTAACCTAGAATAACCTATTTAAAGCTACTATGAAAATACGACGAAATGCCCCTTAAGAGGCGTTGCCACAAAAGAGACTATACCCCAAAGTTTTCCATATTTCTAAGAGATTTTTATATCTGTAGATGAAAAGACAAGTAATTTTTTTTATTTTTTACATAGTTCTTTATATCTTTGATTTTTATGGTACAATAAATTTTTTTGTGGATCATAATATTAAAAAGAATAAAATTTCCCGCTGTTTCGAGCATCCAGTATGTAATTTACTTTGACTGTCATCACACAACATACAGGAAAAAGGATTTGTGACTTTTTCTACCTAAAATATATATTTATTTCAACAGATGCTCTTTAAATCTACTTGTCTGTATTCTTATTAATGATTTTTTGTGCTTTGCTTCTTAAAGATGTTGTCATGCTTGTTGTCATTGCAGGGTGGGGAGAAGGGATGGGGGAGAAGAGATGGGGGGGGAAGAGATGGGGTATATAAATGGGAAATAGGGATGGGTGAAGGTATGGGGAAGAAGGGATAAGGACTAGAATGCCCGTAATCAAATAATCCCACCCCTAAAACGCCCTTATTTAAAATTAGTATATATAATCAAAATGCCCCCCGCTAAAGCAAAGTGCCCCCCCGGGGCACTTTGATTTAGGGGGGGCCAAAATTTTACAAAATCTTCAAAATGCCCCCCCCCTAGACAAAGTGCTTCGCACGCCACTGCTCACATTGACCGTTTGTTTATTCTTATTTTTTGTGCTTCGCTACTTATGGATGTAGGCTTCCTTGTTTAAAAATATACAGTTCTTAATTGTTTTTTTTTGGAAAATTATTTTTCTATCCGTGGGCAACTATCTGTGATATATCAAAGTAAATATGTATTCTACTTTATTTTTATGAAAGTTTTGAACTAGATTATTTCATAAAAAAAATCCTCCAACAAAAATTTGAAAAATCCACGAATTTAAATCTAAATTATGATTTATATCAAGAGAATGGCGGAGGTAAGATTCTTTAAATCACTAATAATTGTTTTTTTTTCAGCACATGGCTTCGAAACCGATTAATATCCGCTGTATTAAAACCGGTTCTACACGAATATTAAAACAAAACTGGTATAATGTTATCATTTTTCAGTTCAAAATCGGCCGCGACAAACTGTATCAGTGTATATCATACAATGTGATAAATAACTATTTATTAATTAAAAGCGAAGCTTTTCTATAATTAGGGTAGGTCCGTCCGAACGTAACGGATAGATCTTTTCGTTAATTTAGGCATGTTAGAATTGTCCTATCGATTTCAAACTTTGCATGATGATTCCTATAACTGTTAGGTACGACTTATAAAGCGAAGCAACTCTATAATCGTTACCAGAAAGTCCGTACGTTCATTTTAAACATGTTGCTTTTTAACTTTATTAACAACTAATTTTTATGTGATCTAATCATCCGATTGATCTGATTTTTGATATGTTGATTCCTGGGACAACAAAGTAAAATGTTATAAGCGAAGCAACTCTATAATCAAGTCCTAAAAATGTAAGTATGTCCATAAACTTCATTCTGTATCAAGCAGTTTTTCAACAAATTTTGTGTCGACTCTTATACATTTATATTCTGATTATTCAATTCTGACACTATACAAGTGTTAATGTCCGTTTGTACTATCGTTTCAGAGCTTCGCTTTTATGGATGTTGTAATCCTTGTTTAATTCTTCTATTAGGCAAATAGAATTAAATAGGCTAAAAGGATAAATGTGTTTGTATTTTTTGTCTAAAAGTTGGGGGGATTTGTGGCAGCATATGAATTCTCTATATTGATATAGGTTAGGTGAAGGTTGGTAATTAAGTAGGTTTGTAATATTTTTAGTTGAAATGCTACTCTGCAAATAACTGATGCCGTCTATATGTTGGTCCACTATTCTCTTTTTCTTCCTTAAAAATAATGTTATAAATCTTATTTAATGTTATTAATTTTTAAAAACTTATCTGATAAGTGAAGAATTATTGGACATATCTATCTACTAGAGTTGGCTCAATATTACTATATCGCTATTGGCTAGTTTTCTATAAGTACATATCTATTTATCTATTTCTCAATAAATAAATTTTCCTTCCCCGCCATTACTATCTAAAATAAAGAAGTAAATATCTATTAATTTTTTAAAAAGATTTTTTCAATTATATTTTTTTCACATTACCATCACCAAAGGGTTAATTTGATTAAAATTTTAGTTTTAATATTTTAACACTAAGGAAGTGTCGCCACAATCGAATTCTTTTAAAATACAGTTTTCTTAGTTTTACTCTATTATGAATGTATATTTTTTATTTATGAAATAAGGATTAAATACGTCAATGTAATTCAAATATCTACATGAAGTGAAAAACTTAATTCATTCCATAAACAAATAGAATAAAGGTCTTATCGCTTTGGTCAATGAGAGTTTAATGAGGATTATTGGAGCACTATGAGTTTTAAACACTTAACCATTGGAAGACTCGAGCTCATTTATAGACGTTTATTTCCTATATAGATCTGTCATGGATCTTGATGCAATAAAGTAGGCTGTTTTGTAAATGTTAAAAATTGGAAGATTTCATAAAATAAAAGTAATCGCAAATATACTTAGTAAATAATACAAAGTAGAACGATGTCTGTCTGTCCGTCTGTCTGTCCGTCTGTCTGTCTGTCCCTTAAGATCTCGGTAACCACTGAACCGATCGAATTCTACTCTTCAGGGTATATACCTATTGGTCCTGTGGTGGTTTTAAGTTATTTTCTTGGGGGGTGGGACACCCCTAACCCCCCAAAAACAAAAAAAATCCCCCCCCATTTTTTTTTTTTTTTTTTTTTTTGCTGAAGATTTCCTTGGTTCTTTAACGAATTTCGCCTTAATTTTTTTATCACCTCTTGGGGCAAAGCCCCTAGAGGCTAGGGGCGAAGCCGCTAGTAATCTATAATACAAAGTAGCTTGATGTCTGTCCGCCTGTCTGTCTGTCCCTTAAGATCTCGGTAACCACTGAAACCGATCGGATTCTACTCTTCAGGGTATATACCTATTGGTCCTGTGGTGGTTTTAAGCTATTTTCTTGGGGGGTGGGACACCCCCAACCCCCCAAAAACAAAAAAAATCCCCCCCATTTTTTTTTTTTTTTTTTTTGTAAGAAATATCCTTGGTCCTTTGTAGAAGATTCCCTTTGTGGAAGATTTCTGTTGTAGAAGATTTCCTTTGTAGAAGATTTCCTTTGTAGAAGATTTCCTTGGCCCTTACAAATTTCACCTTACACTTTTTTTACCATCTCTTGGGGCAAAGCCCCTAGAGGCTAGGGGCGAAGCCGCTAGTTGGAATATAAAGGAAAGGAAAAACAAACAAAATAAGAAATACGCATTTTTAATGTTTTTAAGTTAGGTTAAATTATGCAATGGTTATAGGAGCCCCGCTAGGATATGGACCCCACATGGGAAATTTGATGAGAAGGGGAGGGGGCTTTATAGGTACTAACAATTTTGTGCTTTTATGAGATTTCGTTTTCAGATACAGCGTTACCGTGAGTTTATTCAAGATAATTTTGAGGATTGCACTGATGTTATTCTTTACACGAGTGATGGGAAGAGATTTGGAAGCAACAGATTTTTGCTGGCTTACAACTCAATTTTCTTCCAAATATATTTGAAGAATTGTCTTCATAATACAAATTTAAGTGGAATTAATGAAATCCCACTCAGCCAAGTAGACAGCAAAGGTATTCTTTATTTATAAAATATATCGTAATTAATTCTTTTATTAAATAATAGGAAAAGGGCTTATTTTGCAATAAGTAATAATAGCGGCTACGCCCCTAAAGGCCTTTAGGAGCACTTGAGGAGAAGGGAGTTGAATTTGATAACCAATTTTTTTTTATTTTAGATTTAAAAAGAAAAAATTTTGGGGGGGGTGACCTCCCTCACTTTTATTTTTTTGTTAAAAAAAATTGGGGTTCGATTTCTTTTGGAAGGGTTGTGGTACCCTCCCTCAAAATAGTTATAAACCTTCACAGGACCTATGAGAAGCTACCCTTTAAAGGAAAACCTGATCGGTTCAGCTGTTAGCAAGATCCTTCGGTACAAACACACAGACAAACAGACATTCTGTTACTTTATTATAAGGATTTTACACACAGACCAAGAAAAAGATATTAACGTAAACAAAATTAATCGAACAATTTATAGTTTACGCCCCTAGAGGCTTTTTGTGGCCCTAGGAGAGGGAAAAGGGGGTTGGGTAAGTCGAACAACCCCCCTTTCTATTTTAGTTTAAAAAGAAAAAAGTAAAACAAATTTTTAAATGGGGCATTTTTCTCTTTGGGCGATTTATTTTAAGAGAGTGGTGGTACCCTCCACCAAGATAGTTGTAAACCTTCCTAGGACCTATGAGAAGCTACCTTGTGAAGGAGAATCATATCGGTTAAGCGGTTAGCGAGATCCTTCGGTACAGACACACACAGATCCTGTATCTTTATTATAAGGATACATTATCAAAATCAAATAATTTTAAAATTTTCTAGTTGTTGAGGTTATCTTGAATTATGTTCATACTGAAGCTAGTGACTCTCTGAAGCTAAAGAATAATACTGTTGAAAATATTTTGTTGGCTGCTGACTATCTAGGGTAAGACATTTCAAAGGGGGGAGGGGGGGGGGGCGAAAGTGACACTTTTTGAAACCAAAACTAAAAGTCAAAGGAACTCAATTAAAAAAAGAGTTACAGGTCTGACATTTTGCATGGCAGTTACTTTATAGGGGTAAAATATGGAACTGTGAAGAAACGGCGTTGCAACCGCCAAAAACCGTTGAGAAAAGGCAAAAAAAAATTCGGCGGGAAACGGCGATTTTCGGCGGTTGCGTCGCCGTTTCTTCACAGTTCCATATTTTGCCCCTATAAAGCAACTGACATGCAAAATCTCGGACCTGTAACTCTTTTTTTAGTTGAGTTCCTTTGTTGACTTTTAGTTTTGGTTTCAAAAAGTGTCACTTTCGCCCCCCCCCCTTTTTAACATTGTTCTTCCCATTCTTTGGAACATGATTTGAAACAGTGAAATTGCCTTCATTTGGACATTTGTAACTCACAAGGTGAGGTTGGAGTTTCTGAAAAATTTTATTTTAAAATAAGTTTTATAAACAGAGTTTTATTATTTATATATTCATCAAATGCATTGTTAATATCATGAAAATTTTGTATTCATAATATTCTTTTTCTAGAGTATTTAATTTTTTACAAATTTTGACACTTAATCGCATGGTAGGTTATTATTAAAAGAATTTGAAATTTTACAACATCTCAGTCGCACAAATCTTCCCATTTTTTAACCATCATCTAGAACAAGAATAGTTATTTATCGCACCGTATAAATATAGACAGCTATACGCGGATATTAAGGTGAAAAATTATAAGATTAAAACCAGTTTTATTGGCCCCGAGGGGCTGAAGAGACGGACTAACAAAACTGATATAATTTTTTATTTTAATACTTGTTGAAAATTGTCTGTAATACAATGGTATACAAGAAAGTCCAAACAAATGTTCAATCACTATTTCAAACTGATTCACGGAGGATGTTTTTTACAAATAGGTAAAATTTTTATGATAAATTTAAATAAATTAATAAATTTCAATATTTTAGTTTGAGCTCAATAGTTGGAATCTGTGAGGATTATTTAATAAACAGATTAGAAGCTGAAAATGCTGTTGGCATGTACAGGTAAATTATTACTTATTCCAGTATGGCTTTGAAACCGAATAATATCCTCTGGATTCGGACCGGTTCTCAGCCATGCTGAAAAATCATGTTTAGCCTCGAATTACAGACAGCTTTCTACGAATATTAAAATAAAATCATAAAATGAATACCAGTTTTGTTAACCATGACCCTAGGTTCCTCGGGGCTAGCAAAACTAGTTAAAAATCTATATTTTTAAATTAAATATTCACAAAAAACTGACTATAATACGATGCGATAGATAACTATTTTTCGTACAATTTCTAGAAAAATTGCTGCCACCACATAAATAAGACAAAAACTCAACTCACCCGGTCATTATAAAAAGCTTGTTCTGAAAGCAGCAACGTATTTGAGATCTCCATAATTATACATCCAATAGTCAAATTAGAGAAATAAGCGCCATCCTGATATGTAGGTATTGTGTGCTTCTTATTTGCAGATAGGCTTTGTGAGTCTTTGCAAAGGTTTCGTGACTTATTATTTAATTATCCATTTAATGTTTGTTAGACTTTCACGAGGCCTTTGATAGTCAGTTGATGGTTCTTCTTGGTTATCTAAAACAAGAGAGAGTTACTGATTAGCGCATAATTAGTTAAAATGTAATCTTTAAAAATTTTGGATCTCGTGGAAAAAACTTGAAATTCATATCTCCAGAATTATTATCAAATTTAATTTTCCCGTTCTTGTCGATAGTTCGACTTTTGAATCTGATTAGCTACTAACAAACATAACCACACTATATTTTGATATCTAGATTATAAATACCAGGGCTCGGCAGCCGCGCATAAGCCTCAAACATAAACCCGCCTGTGTTAAAAAAATAAAATTCTGTAAAGATGCATTGTCTGTATAGGAACAGGTTTATACATCCGAATTTAAGTTATAATATAATGATTTAGCTTTGCTCACACTAGACTTTTCTGTTTAGATTTTCTCGAGATCTTAATCTGCAGAAACTTGGCCCTGCTGCTCAAGATTTTTTTTTTACACATTTCAGGTATTAGTAGTGTTATTGTTTTTAAGGGTTGTTTATCATAGTAGCAAAGGTTTTCTAAATTAGATCTGATCATTAGGTCTGCTAGGCATGAAGATAACATTATAACGAAGAATTTAAAAGTTCTTCGGAAACAAAAAATTTTTATCATCATGATATTTTTAGTAGTTATCTGTATCTTTTTTTAACTGGTGTTATTTTTGGGAAGGCGAGCACAAGGAGAGGTTGGGTACTAGTACACCATTACCGAAGGTCAAAATGCAAATAATCCTGGGTCCGTAGATGTACATGTCCCGTCTACAAGGGGAAGGGAGGGTTCCTGTTAGTCAACAAACACCCAAAGAACAGAAAAAGTTTTACATTTCATCTGACAAATATTATTTTTAGAATTAATGGCCATTTTACCAACTTACCCAAAATTATGTACAAGGCCTTGATTATTAGTTTTTATAATTAATATTTCTTTAGGCAAATATGCTCTGAAGAAGAAATATTGGAGGTTCCACAGGATTTACTTATCCAAATTCTCTCTGCCGATGGGCTACAGGTTCATAACGTTTATTTGATGGATTATATTTAGAGGCCTCTAGGGGCACTTGAGGAGGGGGGAGTCGAATTTGATACCCCAATTTCTTATTTTATATTTTAAAGGAAAAAGTTTATTTAAAAATTTAGGGGGGGGGGAGATTTTTCATTTTTTGGGGGGTTGGGGGTGTCATTTAATATGTATAATGAATGTATGTAGAATATACTTGGATATAAAAAACATTGAACTGATTTATTGGCCAGTACGTTCATCCAGTAGGAGGGTAAGCCCACCGCTTGTATTTCTTTATTAGAGAACATGAAATCTGGTATAAGATCCAAGTAATAATATATCCATTTATGTATGTTTTTTTTTATATAAAATTTTAAACATATTATTTTGGTTTTTATTTTTACAGTAGTTTTTCTCATATTTCTAGCCCCTGTAGGGGGGGGGGGGCTTTAACCCTGCAGGGCCTATTTCCTAACCCTGTGAGGCACTCATTAACATTTAAATAACCTGACCTAAAATAATCTTTCAAAAGCTACTGTAAAAAAAACCGTCGAATCCCGCTACTTCGTTTTCTTTCCATGAGCCTACTTAATTTTGAAGGTTGATGAGGTTAATGTATGGAACCTGGTTTTATCCTGGTGTGATTATAACAAGTGTGGTTCCAGCATTCCTCTACTTTCTACTGTTAGATTTGGTATTATTCAGACACAAACTTTCCGTAGACAGATAGCTCTGCATCCTTTTCTCAAGGGAACAGGTAAAAAAATTTAAGATAAACTTTGCATGTAGATTCCTAAAACCGTTAGTAGGTATTATTTAGTAAGTGCAGCAGCTCTATAAACGTTATCGGAAAGTCAGTACGTCCACTTAAAACATGCTGATTTTTATATTTTTTGACAACAACTTATCATATGTTATGATTATCCTATTCATCTGATTTCTGGAATAATGATTCCTGAGGCAACAAAGTTATGTAGAATTTTGTTAACACTTGCATATTAACAGAGAAAATGGAGATGGTTGGGGCACACTCTAAGGAAAGGGCATGACTTAACCAATGAAGCCTTGACTTGGAACCCCTTCACGGGAAAGAGAAAACCAGGTAGACCAAAAACAACCTGGAGGAGGGAATTCCTGGATGAACTGAAAGAGAAGAATCTATCATCTTTCAATGATGCCGCTACTAAGGCCCAATTCAAAGAAAAATGGAGAACCATTGTGCTTGGCATATGTTCTGAAAAGAAGAGATAAATGGCGATGATGATAATGACTTGCATGTTAATGTTCTACTTATTAGTCCTGACACTCTACAAGAGTCATTGTTTGTTTGTCCTTCCATCTAGTTTTAGAAATTCGCTTTTATGGATGTTGTCTTTCTTATTAAATATATATATTTTGCTAGAATGATTTGGATTATTGCTTGGAAATTTTAGAATATTCTTTGATTTCAGACATAAAAGAAGTTATTGATAGATTTCAAGATTTCCTACCAAATCTTGTACAGCTCGAGGTATAACTACATTTTACAGTTTCATTTTTTAAAAGCGAAGCTTTTCTATAATTAGGGTCGGTCCGTCCGTACGTTCGTCCGTCCGTCCGTACTTCCGTACGTCCGTAACGGATAGCTTTTTTCGTTAATTTAGACATGTTAGAATTGTCCTATCGATTTCAAATTTTGCATGGTGATTCCTTTAGTAGTTAGGTACGATTTAGAAAGCGTAGCAACTCTATAATCATTACCAAAATGTCCGTACGTCCATTTTAAACATGTTGATTTTTAAAAAAAAATTTAATTAGTTTTTTTCGTTAATTTAGGCATGTTAGAATTGTCCTATCGATTTCAAATTTTGCATGGTGATTCCTTTAGTAGTTAGGTACGATTTAGAAAGCGTAGCAACTCTATAATCATTACCAAAATGTCCGTACGTCCATTTTAAATATGTTGATTTTTTTACTTTTTTAAATAGTTTTTTTCGTTAATTTAGGCATGTTAGAATTGTCCTATCGATTTCAAATTTTGCATGGTGATTCCTTTAGTAGTTAGGTACGAGTTAGAAAGCGTAGCAACTCTATAATCATTACCAGAATGTCCGTACGTCCATTTTAAACATGTTGATTTTTTTACATTTATAACAACAAATTTGTATGTGACCTAATTATCCGATTGGTCTGATTTTTGGTATACTGATTCCTGAGACAACAAAGTACAATATTATAAGCGAAGCAAATCTATAATCAAGTCCTAAAAATATAAGTATGTCCATAATCATTATCCTGTATCAAGCAGTTTTTCAACAAATTTACTTACAATTTTGCTTTGACTCTTATACATTCGCATTCTGATTATTCAGTTCTGACATTATACAAGTGTTAATTTCCGTTTGTCTTACCGTTTCAGAGCTTCGCTTTTATGGATGTTGTCATCCTTGTTTACAAGTTTATTCTTTATGCCTAAAATACCATGTTTTTTCCTATTTTTTCTTTTATCTAAAGTTTTCTACGTCTTGTAATAAGCTATTCGGATAATGGAAGAAAAAAAAGTAGCTGGATTCGTCTTTTTTTCACAGTAGCATTTCTCCTATTTCTAGTAGCAGTGGGGTAATCATTAACATTTACCTAATTTAAAATATAACATATCTAAAGCTACTGTGAAAATACTCACGTTTTCTGTCCATGATCCAGCTACATATTCTTTTAAAAGTATAATGAATTGCATCATAAAATATTGTACTTGTAAATAATCTAAAATTTTAATTTTTAGGAGAGTGTTAGAACTCCTTCATATGCGCAGCCCAGAGATGCCAGGAATGTAGTCCTAGCTTTTGGTGGATGGGGAGTAGGTAAATTAATTAGCCTAACATAAGAAAACATTTATTCAGTGACAGATTACACCCTGTCTTGAGAAGCAGTAACTATAATACAAAGTAGTACAATGTCTGTCTGTCCGTCTGTCTGTCTGTCTGAAGCTTAAGATCTCAGTATCCATTGAAACGATTGGGCTCTACTCTTCAGGGAATATACCTACTGGTCCTGGGATGGTTTTAAGCTAATTTCTTTAGGGGTTTGACACCGCCACCCCACCCCCTAAAAAAATGAAAAATACTCCCCCTCCAAAAAAAAAAATTTGTAAACTAAAATCAAAAAAAGGGAAGTTCGAATACCCCCCCCCCCCCACCATAAAAAAAATTCCCCCCTCCCAATTTTTTTTACTTTTTCTTTTAAAATCTACATAACACAAAAATAGGTTGATTATGTAATAGGAGCGAAGCATGCTCTAGGAAGCGACAGTCTGTCGGACTATCACAATTAAACCTCTTGGGGCGAAGTCGCTGGTATTATTAAATTGTATGACTATTGAATTATAACAAGTAAATGTTAAGAGGTCAGGGTGATTAAGCTTCCCAAAGATTAGGTTTATGCATAGGGATAGTGCACCACTAGAAACTATTTTTCTTTCAGTTTATTGTTATGATTTATAACTCCGTAAGAGTGTGGTTATCTGTAACTTCAAGTTATCATTTAAGAAACCTTCATGTTGGAACCAAATTAAGTAATTCTGCTCAATATGAATTTTGTTATAGTGCTTGTGTTTGTATTGATTATTTTCATTGAGTTTGGTCTGCTTTCAGATGAATTTTAGCGTTATTATGTGCGCTGGTCCCCAACGTCTTTAAAATTAGCCAGAAAAAGAAAAGTTGCGTTAGTTCCAGAACCCAAAGTCAAAGATAATTTTTAATTTTAGATTCATTGTCCCATCCCTTTAGTTACTAAAACTAACTGAAAGAATAATTTCTATGTTTAGGCACATTAATAGACAACATCTCAGTGTATAATCCAAAATTTGATGTTTGGATGGAAATGGATGTCAAGCTTCAATCTCCCAGAGCCTATATGGGAGCTGTTTACCATCAGGTTAGATAGATAGATTGTCAGATGAATATATAGATATTTAGTAGATAGTTAGATGGATAGATAGATATATTGATAGAAATTGATGTAAAGCTTCAATCTCCCAGAGCCTATATGGGCGCTGTTTATCATCAGGTTAGATAGATATTATACAGTTTTGTTAGCTGTGATGGGGCGATAGGTCTGGAATAGCAAACTGGTTTTAACTTTGTGATTTGTATTTTATTATTTGTGGAAAATTGTCTGTAATACGGTGCCATACATTATTTTTCAATATGGAGGAGAACCGGTTCTAATCCAGCGGATATTAATCGGTTTCGAAGCATATACTGAAATAATTATTAGGTAATTTTAGAATATCATATCTATTTATAAAAATTAAACATTATTAATTCTTATCAGAAAAGTGTTTACCTTGTTGGTGGTCATGGATCATTTGGCCACGCTCCCTCCACCCAGCTCCTCAAATTTGACCTCTCCAGTCTGACCTTCAGTGAGCTCAGCAATATGAGGTTTACTAGAAATTATCTGTCTGCGGCTTATCTGGATGGAAGCTTGTATGCTGTTGGTGGCACTTTTCAGGTATTATCAGCTTTTGAGTAGCACAGCTGCTCTACAATTCCAAACGTCTGTCCGTCCGTAACACATGAAGTGGGGGGGAACATAATTTTCTCGGTTTCTATTTAAGATAGAAGGCTGGAACTTGTTGTCATCATTTCCATTGTAATGGAGCATAACATAATTAACTATTAAACATCCATGGCGGTCGGACTGCTTTTAAGGAGGATTTTGGCTATTATTATATCTTTCACATTTCACCCACCCCTTAATACCATTTTTGTTTTTGGTTAAATTTTCAAAAATTTTTAGATTATAGTATCAAAGTTATATTTTCCCTTGTTCTTATCATTAACTATATAATTTACTTTGACTGCAAAACTGAATAAAAAGATGTGAAAGGTTTTGAGAATTTTTACCCAATAAATATATTTTTGACTTTAACAAATTATCTTTAAATCTCTTTGTCCGAATTCTTAACCATGATTTTTTTGCGCTTCGCTACTTATGGATGTTTGAATCCTTTTTTAAAAGATAGGCGTGGCGCTTATCATCTTAACCATAACATTAGCATAACTTTGGCCAATGCCATGAAAAAGATAAGTAAATGAATTCATATAACTAATTTTCAACAATATATGACCTTAATAATGAAATTTACCTAGAATGTAGAGAAGAGCAGCTGTGAGCGCTATGATTTCCACGCAAACCAATGGTTCGAATCCCCCGCCATGACAGTTGAAAGATCTGACCATGCTCTAGTGGTGTATGGTGGTACTATGTATGCTATTGGTGGTATGGGCAGGTTTCAAACTCATGATTCTATTGAAGAATTCAATACGGAGGTAACCATCTTTAGATTCACAAATAGATTATGTAACACATCAACAAATGTGGAATTTTTTTTATTGCAAAAATTGAAAAATATAGATATCCAGAAAAATAGACGAAATTATTGATATTATTTTCAGGGAGTAAGGGAGGGGACAATGGGCAATTAATTCAATTTAAGAGTTTTTAAAGAAAGGCCATGAAATCCAGATTAATCCAGAAAATTTGGAGGAAATTGTAAAGGGTGTATTAATAAGATTTAGAAAATTATAAAATAAGAAAAAAGTTCCAAGAAAAAATTCAATAATTTAAAAATCAGATTACCAGTATATCAGACTGACGTAACCATTCTGTAATTAATTACTAGAAAAATCTCCCTGAAACTAGTTCAACCAATATTTCTAGATTTTAAATGCCACTATACACAAGAATTAAATTTAGGTTGTTAGATTAGGGTTCTTAGATTGCTTATTACACAAATATCACAATAAAGTTTTTATCTATGAAATGATAGGTTTTTTTTGAGAATTTTTTTTTAACCCAACCATGTCATAACAAATTCTTCCGTCTGCTATATTCAAAACTAACACAGCTAGTAGCGGCATTTCATGCGCTAGTACCCAAAGTCAGTCAGAAACTGCAAAATTCTTTCACATTCCCTTTAAGCCAGTACCCAAAGTCTGAGACTCCTAAAAATTGAATATTCGATCAATTCAATTGTCCCCTCCCTTACTCCCTTTATTATTTTATTATATTCTTGATATGTGACAAAGTATTGGTGTTATAGTTTCGATATTTTGTATTTTCAGTATGGCTTTAAGACCGATTAATATCTGCTGGATTAGAACCGGTTCTCAGCCCTATTGAAAAATCGTGTACCGCATCGTATTACAGACAATTTTATACGAATGTTAGAAAAAAAATCATAAATTAAAACTAGTGGCCTGTGCCACCTCGGGGCTATCAAAACTGGTTTAAATCTTATGATTTTTATTTTTGTAACCGCGGAAAGATGTCTATAATACCTACTATTTTTAATTTTAGACCAATCATTGGAAGAAACTACGAAATAGGATGAGAAGCCAGAGGTCAGCTTGTAAAGCTGTTGCTCTTGCAGGAAATTACAATAGACAAATTTTGTTCTTAATAATAATCTACTTACATAATATATTAGTTACAGGGATCTAAAGGGATAAGACAATGGCCGATAAATTGATGCACGTCCCAAATGATGTTACACAAAATTACCCCTTCTGTAGATTTTAATGAGTGGTTGAAACGACTTGACATTCAACTTAACGAACCAACCAACCAAAAGTTGTTAAGCCAACGAATGAAAGTTTATTATAAAACTTTGGGAACTTGCAAGAACACAGTATTTTATAGACCTTAAAAAAATGATTTCATAATTAAAAGCACACAAATATTCTGAAAAAAGTCTTAACTCTTCAATTCTTTTATTATAATTTTAGTTAAAATAATTTTTTTTTCAACAGTATTTATTATAAATGTTGTTTATTGTCAATCAATAATAAGGAAAAATCTATGTCGTTGGAGGATGGTGTAGTGGCAGGTAAATTAGTTTTTTTTCCAGTATGGCTTCGAAACAGATTAATATTCGCTGGATAATAACATTAATAACAGTTTTGTAAGCCTCTTTCCTTCAGCCCCTCCAGCTTAAAAAAAATGGTTCTAATCTTATAATTTTATATTTTGATATAATCCGCGGAAAGATGTGTATAATAAAATGCGATAAATAACTAGTCTTATTTGTTAGTGTAACATGATAAATATTTTTCTATAAATAATTAACATGATGGCAGCTTGGTATTTATTTATAAAACGGGTGTTGCTGCAAATATTTTTGGCAGTAGTTTAATTTTTGTCACCCAGTTACAATCAGTAACTTCATGTAGCTGCGGGTCTAGAATTGCATTATTCATATAAAAGTCCAAGAAATCTAAATGAAAAGTCCTACTTGGTTTATTTAAAGACTGATAAGTTGTTAAATCTTTTCTATATTTAGAAGGTTGAATTCATGCGAAGTCTTTGATATTCGGTATGGAACATGGACAAGCATGGCTCCACTAAACATCGCAAGGTATTTGAGAAACAAAGCATGTTTTATAAAGATAAGGCTCTCTGACTCTATGTATGTTAATTGAGCTTTTAAAATCTTTACTTGGCTTGAAATAATATCTTTATTTTAGATGTTATGCCCATGTTTGAGTCTAGCATATCACGTAGCACTAGGAGGTCAGGGGTTCGAATCTTAGCCAAACTCTAATAAAAACTTTAGTAATAATATTTATAAGTACCATTTTATCTTAGGTTCGATTGAAAACAAAAACACATTTACTTTTTGCCAAAAACACAGTGACTGTATATTTGCTAGTGGTAGAAGTGGCAGCACTCCGACTGAAGTAGGAAGAATAGATTATATGTTTTGGGCCAAAGCAGACTTTATAACTTATTAGCATACACTGTTAGGACCAGGGATAAGGGATGGGAAACGTAGGAAAATATTATTTCAGGCCTATTTCAAGCCTAGGCCTATTTCTAGCCTAATAAACCAGTTTTGGGATAGCGCAGTGGTTCGTATAAAATGCTAATGAAAAAGCTGTGTGTGTGTGTGTGTAGATAAAGTATAGAATCAAATTCAGGTAGCTAGTTTAAAGTAAAAAACATAGCTTTTTATAAACCTATATAATAATGGCTTTTGTTAAAATGAAGTTTTTTCTCTCCCAAAATTTTTTATCTTTTACTTTGGTAATTTGAACTGTCAGAAAGCTATCGTTGGGTTTCCCTCAGACAGATTTTAGTTTGTATTATTTGCATTTTTATTAATGAGTAAAAATTTTATTTGAAAATTTCATTGCTAATTAAAATTCAAAATAAATAAATAAATATGCACTTGGGTAACATTCTATCAAGTTCTTTGGATACTATACTGGATATAATGTAATGATATATCTGTACTGTGTTGTATTGTACAAAAATTAGGGTGAAGGTGTTGTATCATTTCCGTACTAAATTTTTAAAATTCAAAATACAACATCTAATTTATAAACTACCAAATGAAAATTCGTAGCTACCTTCTTTCCAAAAAAATAATCCCGTTATTTTTGTTTTTTCTTTGTGGCCCTTTTTTAATGTTTAACTCTAAGCAGATTTAATAATTAAACTAATGTGATCTAACACCATTTATATTTATTTTTTCGTAGCAGACGAAATCATTATTTTTTCTATAATTGTCTGCTTCTAAAATTTCCGCCATCAACACTATTGGTTTAGAGCGGTAGCCAATATGAGCCGTCCGCCAGTAAGGTCATTAAATTAGGCAAATGGTAAAAGTTGCATGATCCCTTTCAAAACCAGGCCGAGACCTAATTTATGGCCAGGTTTCCTATCCCTTATCCCTGGTTAGGACTTACATATAAAGGTCGCACTAACAAAGAGTTGGTTCTTCAAATAAAGCTGGCTAAAGTTATTGTTTAAGATTTGTCTATTTATATATCCTTATACTAAAGTAACAGGATGTTTGTCTGTCTGTGAGTCTGTACCAAAAGGATCTCGCTAACCGCTGAACCGATCGGGTTCTCCTTAACAGGGTAGCTTCTCATAAGTCCCGGGAAGGTTTATAACTATTTTGGGGGAGGGTACCACCACCCTCCCAAGAGAAATGACAAAAAAATCGAAATTTTTTAAAATTTAGGGGAAACTTCAACGTCAAATAAGGTGGTATCGTACATAAAAAATTAACTATAACAAACAAAAACATTTAAAGTGCCACTAGAGGCCTCTAGGGGCGTAGCCGCTAGTTTTTATATAAAATGAATAGCAAAGCTTTGTAAACAGCGTATAGTGTCCAGTAAAAAATGACGCCCTACAACACAAATAAACAATGATAGGCCAGTATACAATATACATTGTAATTGACCAACGGTAAATTGTATGCTGGCCTATCATTAGTCATTTGTATTTTATGACGTCATTTTGTATTGGACACTATACGCTGTTTCAAAGGTTTGTTATTAGGAGTCACCATACAATGGAGTATGTGGATGAAAAACTTCTTGTTGTTGGAGGTTATGATGCTGATGGTGCTACCTCTCAGGTATACACAGATGAATGGATAGATAGACAGATAGATAGACATTTAGATGAATATATAGACAAAAAAAAACTTTGTACTTCATTTAAAATTGTGGAATAGTAGTCTGGCCGTTTACAATACAAGACAAGGGATAAGACAATGGTCCATAAAATGATGTTCATACATAATAAAGTTACATATAATTACCCCTCCTCTAGATTACAATTAGTGGTTGAAATGTTTGGACACTCAACTTTATTAACCAACCAACCAAATTCAATAATAGTCCCAAAGTTGTCGAGCCAACAAATAAGAAAACGTTATTATAAAACTTAAGAGATTTTTGTAATGAACAGTTCAATGTCCCCTTCCTCCCTGTAGTACAGGATTAGATATGAGACCTTATTGATTATCAGCAGGTAGAGCTGTATGACTTTGAATCCAAGCAGTGGACTCTGGCTGGAGGACTCCCCTCCAGGAGGTCAGGTATGGCAACAATCACTGTTCCTACCAAGGCATTTTCAACTGAATTTTACAGGTAATTATCTATGGTGTGCTGGCAGGTTTTATGCTATCTGACGGTCCCATTGCAAAAGCAATTTTATCTCCCAAAATCTTTATATGTAGTGATAGATGTGTGATGTGGCTTTGACATGTTATTGTTTTTCGGTCTGCAAATGTTTGGAAATATGAGATCGAGCTTTGTGCGTTCATTTTATAAAAATAATCAAAGATTGGCCGTCTGCCGGAACAAATGGTTTTAATATCGATGTTATAAAATATATGTCCTAAAAAAATAGTATTTTTTCTGCAAACATAGTTTTTTTTTGTTTTTAAAAGAATCTTACATAGATTAAGACATTCTCCATCTCTTATTATTTTCTTTAACCAATTTCTAGAATGATTGATAACAAAGTTGAGTATCTGGATTTAAAAAGAAGAAATCTTCAAGATCAACAACTCAGTGTTCAAAGACAGCAAGTTCTTAATCAAATTCAACAAATGCAGGTCTATAAATTACATTTATTACAGATAGCAAGTTTACAATAAATTTTAGCAAAACAGGCCATTACATATATGGTTTGTTTAAGAGCTCAACACAATAGATAACAACTGGATAAAAAGTTGCAATGAATTCTGTACGTTTTTAATTAAATTCATAATAAATAAATTATATAATTTGATTATTAGTTTGAAATAATATATAGCAAAGTTTAATTCAATTTTACAGACATCACACTTGCAAAGTTGCAC
Organism: Acartia tonsa; assembly: GCF_053477335.1. Taxonomy (NCBI): domain Eukaryota; kingdom Metazoa; phylum Arthropoda; class Copepoda; order Calanoida; family Acartiidae; genus Acartia; species Acartia tonsa. The sequence continues at coordinate 39,643,260 of NC_137271.1, read as the reverse complement.
AGTTTTATTATGTGATTTATGCAATGTTTGATCATTTGTATTTATCAGTTTACCTCAAATAATGCTGATCATATATTTAATATTAAGGAGTTTGGAAATAACGCAGAAGATGTTCCTGCTGAACATATTATTGTTGATGATATTGATATGCTTTTTGAGCAAGAAGATTTTGGTAAGATTTTAAAATTTGAACAGTAGTTTTATATAAACACATATAGGAAAAATTTATTTGGTAAGAAAAATCATTAGGATTGGGTATCTTTTCGAAGCTATTTGCTACAAAAGATCCATAATTTTTAGATGAACTGGATGAAGATGAATTCATGGAAGCAGGTGCTCAGGTTCAATTTTGGCATCCAGAACAGGTATAAATATTATTTATAGAATTATGTGCTTAGATTCATTTCTGGCTTCTAGAACAGGTATAAATAGAATTTATGGAAGCAGGCGATCAGGTTCAATTCTAGCACCTAGAACAGGTATAAATAGAATTCATAGAAGCAGGTGCTCAGGTTCAAATCTGGCATCCAAAACAGGTATAAATAGAATTTATGGAAGCAGGTGCTAGGGTTCAATTCTGGCACCCAGAACAGGTATAAATAGAATTTATGGAAGCTGGTGCTAGGGTTCAATTCTGGCATCCAGAACAGGTATATAGAATTTATGGAAGCTGGTGCTCAGGTTTAATTCTGGCATTCAGAAAAGGTATTAATGGTATTGATGGAAGCAGGTGCTCTGGTTCAGTTCTAGCATTCAGAAAAGGTATAAATGGTATTTATGGAAGCAGGTGCTCAGGTTCAATTCTGGCACCCAGAACAGGTTTAGATATAATTTATGAAAGCTGGTGCTAGGGTTCAATTCTGGCATTCAGAAAAGGTATAAATGGTATTTATGGAAGCAGGTGCTCAGGTTCAATTCTGGCAGCAAGAACAGGTATAAATAGAATTTATGGAAGCAGGTGCTCAGGTTTAATTCTGGTATCCAGAACAGGTATAAATAGTATTTATGGAAGTAGGTGCTCAGGTTCAATTCTGGCACCCAGAACAGGTTTAAAAGAATTTATGTAAACAGTACACTATTTGTGGTTTAAATGTGTATGCCTGCAAAGATATTTTTTTATGGCAGCAATAAGCTAAACTGACAACTAAATTAATTCGAAATTAATGAACCCCTTGTTTTCCTCTTACAGGACATACAAAAAAAAATTACCCATTCAAAATATTTTTTTTTGTAATGCAGAAATTGCAAAGCACTGCAAAGTTTTTAAAATCTGCAAAAAAAAAACCCTGAAATTTATTGAATCAGAACTATGTCTTCATGGTGCTCCCAGGAAAGGCCTTGAGTAGAATCAGAAACTTGTGTCTGTTTCAAAATATCTCGTTATAGATTTTTTTTTATTTTATATTTTTATATATAGATTTTTCAAGATTTACTCAGGCTAGGAACGAGATATTCTGAAACGGACAATTTGCAGTGCTCGAGAAGTAGCAATTTTTGCATCACAGAAAAAATATTTTGCATTGGTCATTTTTTTGCACAACCACATTTTGGCGGGGGGCAAAAATTTTATCAAAATTTTTCCAGGGCGGAACACTTTAATGGATATATTTATTATTCAGGAGGATATAGATTCTGATGAAGACTGGGATGATGTAGAGTAATTGTATACCATCATTGATATCATATACACCTATAGGTTATATCAAGAGATAGTATCAATAAGTTTTAAAATTAAGAATGACATTGACGATGTGTAAAACTCTCATAAGCAATCATTAAAAAATTTTTGTGATAATATTTTGTCGTATTTGTTGACTATATGTGATGAAATACAAATTATGTAATTGATATTTTTATTGTTTTTTAATTATGATATTTTCTAGTAGAAAGATTTTTTGTCTGTAGCTAAGGATCTCGCCAATCACTGGATAATTATGGGTCTCCTTTACAGTGAAGCTACTTATAGATCCAGGGAATGTTTTTAACTATTTTTGTTAAATGGTACCTCCAACATTCAAAGAGGAATCGCCCATAGAAAAAAATAATCCCCCTCTCAAAAAAAAGGAAGTAGTAGCTTTTGCAATAGTCCGTAAAGTTGTTAGTTAGATTCTAGTCAAATGCGCTTTTTCGGTTAATCTGTTTATAAATATGCGTTTATACTATGCGTTTTGTCAACCTTAAGAATAGTTAGACTTAATAAGCGCATTTGACTGGAAGCTTGCTCACAATTTTACGGACTATTGCGGAAGCTTCTATTCCCTTTTTTTTAAATTAAAATAAAAACTAAAATTAAAAATGGGGGTTAGAATTAAACCCCCACCTACCTTAAGTGCACAAAAAATCAGCCGTTAATTTAACACAAGGCAAGTAAATTACATTTTTATCTTGGGACAGACAGAGAAACTAAGTTATAGATTAACTTTGCTATTAAAAACATAATTTGCATGTTAAAATCTGTTAAAATATGTTCTGTTGGTCCATTAAATGAATTTTATAGATCACATGGGCGGAAATAATCATAGAAAAGCTTCGCTACTAAAAAATAATAGTGTAAACAAAGTTTTGTCTAAAATGCTCAAATGCATTGTTAACTTCAAGGTGTCAAAAAAGTAAAATACAAGACATTGAATAGTACTATACAAATACTGATAATTACACTATCGTTCTTTTAAGTCCATTTAAGTGGAATAGTTCAAGTTGTCTTACTGTTTGATTTTAGAGCTTCAATTTTATGGATGTTGTTATCCTTGTTAAAGGAGTTAATCCAGATTTAAAAAGAAACTTTATTTATGTTTTAATTTAAGTTTTTTTTTAAAATTAAGTTTGGTTTTTAGGTAATAAAACGCAACATAAAAGAAAAATTGCCATCATGAACAAAAATACTAAGATCTTTAATTTAACACCTTACTTTTTTAATTCTGTTGAGTAATTATTGAAAAAATCTATTTTGTTGAACCCCTTTCAACGTTGAATCAAAACTTTGAAATTTTGGAGCTTGTCACGAATGGGTTAAAAAAATCACAAACGGTAGGACACGTTCTTTGAAAATAAATATTAAAAACATTCAAAGTAATTTTTAACATTTGAAACAAAAAAGTTGTACTTTCCAAGTAATTATTTGTCTTAAAAATGTGTTACAACAAGGTTGACAACGTCCATAAAAGCGAAGCTCTGAAACAGTAGCACAAGCGAACATTAACACTTGTATAATCAGAATATAAATGTATAACAGTCGAAGCAAAATTGTAAGTAATTTGTTAAAAATTGCTTGGTACAGGATAATGTTTAAGGACATACTTATATTTTTAGGACTTGATTATAGGGTTGCTTCGCTTATAATATTGAATTTTGTTGTCCCAGGAATCATGGTATACAAAAAATCAGATCAATAGGATAATTAGATCTTAAAATGGACGTACGGACATTCTGGTAACGATTATAGAGTTGCTACGGTTTCTAAATTGTACCTACCTACTACAGGGATCACCATGCAAAATTTGATATCAATAGGACAATTGTAAAGTGCTTAAATTAACTAAAAAGGCTATCCGTCACGGACGGACGTACAGACGACTCTAATTATAAAAAAGCTTCGCTTAAAAAATCACCAAACCTACACTTCTAATAAATAAAAAGTTGTGAAAGATAATGCTTAAAAACGTGGTCTTTCTTTAGTTAAAACCAACACTGAGCTCGATCTTTAAATCGTTTATAGGTGATTTAAACCGGGGCAATTCATTTGGCGCACCATCAAATTATTAATATCAATCTTTAAATCGAATTTGCATGGGCGATTTGAATCGGGCAGTGGCGCGGGCCTGGCGCGGCAACGCCACTCACCGAGTGGCATTGCCGGTTTAAATCGGGGTGATTTATTTAATAAATAAATATTTTTTTTTAATTACTTTAATATTTTATTGCAAAACTATTGTGAAAACATTTTTATAGTTATTTTTAAAATAAATTATATATTAATGTTTTATATAAAATACCATGCTGACACGGAATTTTACATAAAATGCCTTACTGACACGGCTTATGTAATAAAGTTGTACTGGCGCGGATCGATATTTTATTGAGTGTCGCAAGCGATTTAACAACACCGCGCCGAAAATCTTTTAAATATCAATGTTTTATAGGCGCGCTGTGGCTAACCACCAGCGCACCTACAAATCACCTCTGAATCGCCCCGATTCAGCGCACCATAAAAACGATTTAAAGATCCAGCTCTGATAGATATTAATATTAATTTGGGCATATTAGAATTGTCCGATTGATTTTAAATTTGGCATGGTGATTTTTGTAATAATAAGGTACGATTTGGAAAGCGTAGCAACTCTATATTCGTAACTAGAATGTTCTGTAATAATGTGATAAATCATCAGCATTTAATAATTGAACTAAAGTCTTGAAAATCAAAGTTAATTTCCCAGTTATCATCAAACAAGGATGACAACATCCATAAAAGCGAAGCTCTGAAACGGTGTGGCAGACGAACATTAACTCTTGTAGATTGTCAGAACTGAATATACAAAATATGAATTAATAAGTTTTCACAAAATTATATTTAAATTTGTTGCAAAACTTCTTAATTATAGAAAAGCTTCGCTTTTAACAAAGTACCTCACTTCTGATTACAAAATTTTAAAACTGCAATAATGATCATCACCAAACCTCTTACTTTTATTATAGAATCTCAAATCCTTAAACATGGGTTAGAGCCAGGTAGGGGTGGGATAGATATACCACACTTTTCTGGGATCTTGCTGTGTCAAGTATCAACTGTTGGGAATATCAAAGGATGACTCCATGCAAAATTTGAGCCGGATCCGGCCAAAACCGGCCGTGAATTTTATAAAAAACCGTTTTTTTCCGGTTTTTAGGGGGTATCTGTAAATCGATTCAGCTGGAGCAAAACCGGTTAAAGGTACAAAAAATTTTACTTCACATGAAATTTAGCCAATGCAATTGCCTACAAAAATGTACTTCATCATCAACTTGATTGGATAACTCCTTCACCTCCTAAATGTCCATTAAAACCTCGGAAACGGCAAAAATCGGCAAAAATCACGCCTTCGGCGGCGAATAACGGCTAAACGGTCAGCCGGAGGCGAATGAAACATAAATATATAAATGTCCGCCTCAAAAATTTGTTCAATATCAAAGAGATGCTTGAAGTCTCTAAAACGACTCCTTCCCCTACTTAAAGGGGAAAACCTGAAAAAACGTGATTTTCAAAAGTATGCCCACTTCGTGGGTGTGGGGGGCACTGAACCCGTCACCCCAGGGTCACCAAATATAAAGTCTAGGCGGCCCAAAATGCTGAATTTTTACCAAGTGAAAGTCTTGTGTCATTATCTCTTATGAGAAAAAAGTTATTAATTAATTAAAATTTCAAATTGTGATTTTTTGATGGATTTCTTTGATGAAATGACAGGCCGGTCAATTTTTAGGCCATTTTTTGCGGTTTTTGGGCCGTCACGCCCAAACTGTTTGAGATAATCTCACGGGACCTTTTGCCCGACCTAAGTCTGGTTATTTGTGAGGTCTAAGAAAAAAAAATCCCGGATTGGATGAAGCACAACGTCTCTGCGCACCGTCAAAAATCGCTGGTCGGCTCATTTTGCCCCCTCAAACTCTCACCTCGTGCCATTTTTCTGTGTAAAGATTATAATTATAATCTTTTGTGTAAGTCTGATTTTTTTCCTAGACCTCACAAATAACCAGACTTAGGTTGGGCAAAAGGTCCCGTGAGATTATCTCAAACAGTTTTGTAAGCCACAAGGGGCCGTCGGCCCAGGCTTACAAAACTGGTATTAATTTTTATAATTTATATTTTAATATTGGTGGAAAATTGTCTGTAAGACGATGCTATACATTATATTTTAGTATGTCTGAGACCGGTTTTAATCCAGCGGATATAAATCGGTTTTGAAGCCATACTGGAAAAACTTTTCATTTGACTTTGATAAATCTAGCAAAGAATCACTAATTACAAATTACACTATTTCAAAATTAATCTTAAAAAGTTTTGAAACAAAAAAAAACTTAAAAGATATTCTATAATTGGCAAATAAGATTAACCTTGGAGATGACAAAAAGTTGAAATTTCAGCTTAACTTGTACTTTTTTGATAAGATTTAAAAAGACAACATAATAGGCCTTTTTTGAGCCGAGTATATATAAATAAATTTACTAGAGTTCATTGAACCCAGTATCTAAAAGACACACACACATACACACACGCAAGAGTGCTTTAAAACCATATACATTTGTATATATAATATTTACTAGAGTTCCTAGGATTGAACCCTGGAAAACTCCTGTAAAGGATTGTATTATAGGGGTGGAACAATACATACTTCTTCTAATCAGGAAGAGACATTTTATTGGTGGTTTCACACAAAGTGCCGGTTGAGCACTAATTATCCCCCATCCTCTTGTTTTTTAAGATAATATGAAAATAAGGAAAAAAGTAGAAATAGTTGATTTATTATTTCTAACCCTGTATGGCTACCCAACACCCTATATATACAACCTAACCTGACCTAAAATAAATAACAAGCAAACAAAAACTTGGTAAAGGGCAGGTTTTATGCTACAGGGAGGGTGGGTGAAATACTCCTTCCTCCCCCTTTGAAATATGTCCCAGTGAAATAATAATATATGTGGTAGGGTTTTACCTTAGGTTTACCTCACTTGGAGCAGATCTTAGAGTCTGGTATGAAGCAACTCTTATATGCTCTACAGGGAAGAACGACACTGGTCTTGAGATGGTTTCCAGCAATTTTATTTCCCACCAAAAAATATTACAAAAATAACATTCCTAAGTTCCTCATCTGAAGGGGTGTAACCTCTAGAGGCTAGGGGAGAATCCACCAGTTTATTAAATAAGAATATTAGTTGTCCATAGGTAGCAATATTTTCTCCAACAATTGATTTTTTAACCAAGGACCAAAGGGTTAGTTATTAAAGCAGTTAGATTCTAAATAAGGCCTAGGTTTATTTTGCATGGGTCAATAACCTCTAGCTTAGTAATATATTGTGCCACCCCTATCATATGAGATATGTTGGGTTTTTAGCTTGTAACATCACAGCAAATAAATGGAATATAGGCTAGAACTATTTTGTGGTGTTATGGTTTGAAATTTGTGTAGAAACCAGCCAAGAGTTCATTGCCCTCAAAAATTGTGTGTATCGTCGTAGTAAATCTACACACACGTAAATCTCTCTGTGTGTGTGTGAAGCGCGCACGCGAATTGTTCAGTTTCCTGATCTTACACACACTCAATTTTACGTGCTAGGTGCGTGTGTGTGTGTGTGTGAGTGTGTATGTGTGAGTAAGCGCGCTGTAACTCTCTTCAAACTCTCACTCATATGTTTACAAGGTCATTTTTCTTTTCTCTCCCTCACTCTCTCTCACTATCTTTCATTCTCTCTCTCTCTCTCTCTCTCTCTCTCTCTCTCTCTCTCTCTCTCTCTCTCTCTCTCTCTCTCTCTCTCTCTCTCTCTCTCTCTCTTTCATTCTTTCTTTCTGGTTTAGAAGTGGTTTCTCTTCCGTCACTTTTACTCTCTCTCATACATCTACTATTATGTTCAGCAATCAAGAGATAAGGAAATATAAAACATAAACATATTAATTGAATTCGATAATCCAAATATTTATTTTAGATTTAAACGAAAAAGTAAAAATATATTTTTTTGGGGTGGCGATTTTTGTTGGTGGTAATATCCCCAAATAATTTATAAACCTCCCCATGACCTATGAGAAGCTACTCTGTAAAGGAGAACCATATCGGTTCAGCTGTTAGATCCGTTGGCACAGACTGACAGACAGAAAACGAATAACCTGTTACTTTATTAAGAGGACTAGCGGCTTTGCCCCTAGCCTCTAGGAACTGCTCCAAGAAGTTTGATCAAACCAATTTTTCGTAATTTAGATTTTAAAAAATAAATCTAAAAAAAAAATTTCTTTGGGGGGGGAGAAATTTTTTTTTTTGGGGGGTATTTTAAATTTTTGGGGGGGGTTAGGTTTGACCCATTCCCCAAGAAAATAGTTATAAACCTTGCCGGGACCTATGAGAAGCTACCCTTTAAAGGAGAACCCGATCGGTTCAGCGGTTAGCGAGATACTTCGCTACAAACAAATAAACAGACAGACATCGTTCTACTTTGTATTAAAGATATTCTGTTTTTGATGTTTTCTCTCAATCTCAAACATTTTGAACCCCCACCATATTCTTTTAACTTGAAAAACATAGGCACTGGAGAAGGATGTCTAGTTGCGGGGTCCTATCCCAACGAGTTATAATCATGGCGGGGTTGTTCTAAATTTTACTTAATCTAAAATAAGCCTTAAAATAAATCAAACAATTGTACAAATAAAAAGTTTACTAAATATTTAATTGGATGTTTTCAAAAAATCAGGTAAATTTTTAGCCAAAATGTTGCTTCTAATATATTCCCAAACACATAAAGAATTTCAGAGTTCACTTCACGTGCCCCTTTACACCCCACAAGGGGAATTATCCTTCCCCTCCTTTATTTTCTAAGCCACCTGATGTTTTCAGGAAAGTTTCATATTATACATTGGCAGGTAAAGAAAAGGGAGGGGGGGGGGGTACTACAAAACTTCATATACAAGAAACATATTAAAAAATTAAAATCAGCAATTAATTATTCACAGTTTGGTTTATTAGCATTTATAAATTTTAAAATTTGCTGATCCTTATAGCCCTGATTGTCTGTAACCCTACACCTTACTGTATACTAGATACTAGGCCTATATATAATAATATATATCAATGTTTAAAGTTGGAAAATCTGGTTTTTAAGTTTCCAGAGTTCAATAACCTCTGTTTTAAACTTTTCATATATATAGTATATTTATTTATTTATGTCAAGCAGCTTTTAATCTTGCGTAAAGAAGTATTTTTTGCGGATTTTTTATGGTAAATTGGTGCTATTTATGTACTTTTAATGAGTAATTAACATAATTTTATGTTCTTTTTTTGAACAAAATAAAATTACATTTATAGGAAATAGATTATTATACAAAAGATTTTACAACAAAATAATTTTCTTTACCACTCACTAACTACTGGATCGATTGAGTTCTCCCTTTTCAGTATGCTTTATAGTTTTAGACTATTTACTCGTCATGGGATGGTTTTAATATATTTTCTTGCCTTTCCTTCTCTAGATGCTAAAAATACAGTCACTAGTAATTTTATATTGAAACAGATACTGTTCTTTGTTTAGTTAAACTTACTTTTTCCAAATCCAATAAATTTAGATAAATTTTGAAATATAAATGGTTTTTTTTTCAACAGCAATGCTATTAAAGTATTTTGAAAATATCATTTTTTGGGAAAGGAGTATTATCATCTTTGACCTACCCCCTCCCCTGAGGATTGCAGATTATATAAAAATATCCCTAACCTAGGGTTTTTTTTATTAGAACAATGACACATTAGAAACTTTTTTTGATGAAACTAAAAAAAGTAGGAAAAAACGTTTTATGGTTAAAAAAGATTTTAAAATTAGATTTGAATATAGGAAATGAGTAGAATATGGGATAAGATTAAGACAGAAAAAATATGCAAAAGAGAGAGAGAGAGAGAGAGAGAGAGAGAGAGAGAGAGAGAGAGAGAGAGAGAGAGAAAGAGAGAGAGAGAGACAGAAAAAGAGAACGTTGAACCCAAAATTTTACTCTTTGACAGAAATAACAGGAATTGTAAAAAAAATCACCCAAAGCAGAAAAAAAGCATCCTTCGAAAATAAACAAATGTCAAACCTTATTTAAGTATCAAGGTGTTTCTCTGTAGCGAAAGAACCTTGTTAACCGCTAGAGCGATATGCTTCTGCTTTTTGTGAAGTTTCATGTAGATCCGTTGAAAGTTTATAACTATTTTTGCAGAGGGTAACTCTAACCTTCCTAGTGAAAGAGGCTCTATGGGTGGGCGTAGCCGCTATATATATTTAATGCTAGAACGTCATAGCTAACATTAAAAGAACTAAAATAGGTTTTTAAATATTCTCTTTCAAGCATACTTTCAAAATTAGGAATTTTTTTCTTCATAGTTTTTTTTTCTTTGTGCTGGCCCGATGGATTTCCACTTCAACATTTGAACATGTTTTAGGAAATTAAACAATTATTGTATTTTAAATTCAATCTTATATTTCTCCTTTTTCTGTAGAAAAGAAAACGTAATTTTAATTGTAACGCTTTATAAAAGCGTATTTTTTTTACTTAATTTAGGTTTTTAGGTTAGGTTAAGTAAGGGTATATCCCGTATCCCTCAAATTTTACAGCAAATAAATATTTTGTGGAATTTCCTTTGGAGGTTCTCAAATTTAAGTAAAAGTTATGATTCATAGTCTTCATATATATTCGTAATACACAAGAATAGGGAAATTATTCTGAAAAACAAAACAAAACATACAAAGATTTTGTTCATTCTCATTTTTAAGCTTTAAGGAAATAAAAGAAAAATTAACTGGGGTAACATCATGCATAATTAAGCAGCAAAGTAGAAGAACAAATAAAAAGCTGCTTAACAGCAGTCTGACCAACATGGGTGATTTATTTCACGTCAAGTTCCAAGGGATCTGAGGAGATTAGCCAATGGATGATAAATTGATATACATCTCCAATAATTATAAACAAATTTACCTGTTTTCTAGATGAAAATTATTGAGATGTTTTGGATCTAACCAATCAGAAATCAATAAAAGTATCCAAAGATTTTGAACTAACAAAAAAATATTTTGCTATAAAACTTTAAGTACCACTTTAATTTACACATACCAATATCCCCTCCTAACCTGGGTTGCAGTTACTCTATAACTTCATAAATTTTTGTATCTTCATTTACATTATTTGTATTTCAGAATACAACAGCCTGTCCTTGATAAATGCGTCATAGGTTAAATCATCTTTTGCGTATAATTTTTACTATGACTCAAATTGTGAAATAACTGAAAGAGTGGAAAAATTTGGTATGTAATGCGTATTGATGATACTTTTCTGTTTTTAAAAGCGAAGCTTTTCTATAATTAGGGTCGGTCAGTCCGTCCGTCTGTCAGTTCGTAATGGATAGCTTTTTTTGTTAATTTAGGCGTGTTAAAGTTGAAATTGTCCTATCGATTTCAAATTACCAGAATGTCCGTACGTCCATTTTAAACATGTTGATTTTTTTACTTTTTTAACGACAATGTTTTATGTGATAAAATCATCCGATTGATCTGATTTTTGGATTACTGATTCCTATTACAATAAGGTAAAATATTTGAGCGAAGCATCTCTTTAAGCAAGTCCTAAAAATGTCAGTATGTCCTTAAAAATAATTTTGTATTTAAGAAGTTTTGTAACAAATTTACGTATAATTTTGTCAAATCTTATATATTCAAATTTTGTATATTCAGTTTTAACATTCTACAAGAGTCTATGTTAGTCTATCATACCGTTTCAGAGCTTCGCTTTTATGCATGTTTTCATCCTTGTTTTTCTACCATTGGGACTAGTGCGTAATAAAGTGTTAGTGTCATAGGCATAGAGTTATTATTCATATGATGGATATAAATAGTTTTAGAGAAGATGCTAAGAGGTCAAAATAATCTTCACAAAAAATAGCAGACACTTTGACAACATCTGAGAAAAAAACATTTTTTTTTAAATGTTGTACATAATAGAGACACATTACAAACTTTCCCGATTTTGTATTACTTTTGAGGAACATGATTCCAGTTACGTCATATTTTTCTTTCCCGAAAAAGGGAAGGGGGAAAGAAAAAAAAGGGAAGGGGGGAAGAAAAAAGAGATGGTAGAAAAGGGGAGAGATTATCTTCCCCCTTTCCCTTTTTCGGGAAAGAAAAATGTGACGTAACTGGAATCATGTTCCTCAAAAGTAATACAAAATCGGGAAAGTTTGTAATGTGTCCATAATAGAGCATTGCAGATATACCAACAGACTAAGTGATTTATAGAGAAAATTGTTTATCAACATCTATCCACCTAAAAATAAGCCTTCTATCTTATATGGCAGCCGAGAAATGTTAATTTCCTTTTCGGGCAGACAATGTATTAGACAGTTTTTCGCTACTAAGAATTCTCTAAAAATGACTTAATATAGCAATATAGATGACATTTCATTTTTTAAAAAATCTGTGCATTATTTTTGTCTGCTTCAATACGTTTTAGATACATAATTTAGCAAAATAAACAAGGATGACAACATCCATATGTAAAGGAGAACAAAAAATGGATAAATGGACAAACCAATGTATATATTAGATGCGCATTTTCCATAGGATTCTTCACTTAAATTTCAGCTGTCTATCTTTAATAACAGCTGAGAAATACAAAATTTTCCAATAGCGATACGGACTCACTGACGGACAAGCAGATGGACGGACAGACAAAGTGAAATATAGAGTAGCTTTGACACTGTAAAACAAGCATATTAATCTAAATATAATTCATAACAATATGTATAGTTCATAGTTTACTTAAAAGTTCTAGCTCTGTTCAGCGGCGGATTGATCTTTGCCGCAGCTGGCTACTGGTGGCTGCGTATTGCATTCAGCCGTTTTCTAACTCATTTTGAAGTACCATTATTCTCATGCAGTTATTAGAGGATTTACACATATTTTGATTTGCCCTTGTTCAGAAATTTAGACGTAGCTAGGTTTCAAATTTATCTCTTTATATGTGTGTGTGTATGTGTGCGTGTGTGTGTGTGTATGTGTATGTGTATGTGAGCGTGTGTGTGTGTGTATGTATGTGTGTGTGTATGTGTGCGTGTGTGTGTGTGTGTATGTATGTGTTTGTGTAAGTGTGTGTGTATGTGTGTGTGTGTGTGTGTGTGTGTGTGTGTATGTAAGTGTTTGTGTAAAAGTAGGTGTTTGTGTGTGTGTATGTATGTGTTTGTGTAAGTGTGTATGTATGCGAGTCACAAGAGTTCAATGACACTTCAACCATTTTAGAGCGTACGCATTTTTTACGCACTACACACACACACACACACACAAACACACACTCATAGATAGATGGATTTTCATAAACCTACAGCTTCCTTATGTAAAATTTTAGTTACAAAAGTAAAATTTTAAAATACAACGATATAAATTAAAATGCTTATCAAATAAATTTAGGATTTAGATTGTAGACATACTAATAAAAGACTTTGCCGAGGGAAAAAGAAGTTTAATATACCAAAAAAATTCATTTAAAATAGCTTAAAACCCTATAAGTCATCTGCATAGGTTGGTTTGTATACCTGGAAAATATTTATAGAAAAGTTGCTAATTCATCTAAATTAATGATTTTTATTTAAATATTAGTGGTAAATTGTAAGATGCAATATATGATTTTTCAGTAAGGCTGAAAACTGGTTCCAATCTAAAGGATATCATTCGGTTTCGAAGCAATACTGGAAAATACTTTCTTCAATAAACGTTTGATGTTTTCTTTGACTTATATTTTAACCAGCGTTTCGGAGCCGTTTGATTTTGGTGCGGCTCCGGCTCCGCGGAGCCGTCTGTGATGAAGGCGGCTCCGGCTCCAGCTCCGGCTCCGACCTAAAATCAAGTAAAAAACTCGACATATTTTCTTTCCCCATGAAAAATATTTTTTATTTTTGACTTTTGAAGATTTTAAAAGTTAAATTTTTGATAAAAATGGACTTGAAAAACTTAAAAAGGGCATCTTCACATGACAAAACAGAGTTACCAAATATAATTTACTAGCGGCTTCGCCCTTAGCCTCTAGGGGCTTCGCCCTATATAGTTTTGGGAAGTCAACCCTCCTTAATAGAAATATTCAAAAAAATATTCTTTGTTTAATTACTCTGTGATAAAATTAAACCCAGGTTGTGCGCTTTATGCACAAAAATTTTAATTTGTACATATTAAACCCAGGTTGTTTGCCGTATACAAAAAAATTTCAATTCGTAAAAATTAGACCTAGGTTGTTCGCATACACAAAAATTAAAATAAAAAAAAATATTTTAATTTTTTTTATTTTTTGGGGGGTTGGGGTGTCCCACCTCCCAAGAAAATAGCTTAAAACCACCAGAGGACCAGTAGGTATATTCCCAGAAGGGTAGCGCCCAATTTGATCAGCAGTTACTGAGATTTTACAAAAAATGTAAAAAAAAAATTGGGGGGTTGGATTTTTTTTATTTTTGGGGGGGTTGGGGGTGTCCCACCCCCCAAGAAAATAGCCTAAAACCACCACAGGTTCAGTAGGTATATTCCCTGAAGAGTAGAATCCGATCGGTTCAGTGGTTACCGAGATCTTAAGGAACAGACAGACAGACGGACAGACATCAAGCTACTTTGTATTATAGATAAAAAATCTCTTTATATATCTAGTCCGGAGCCGTTTTTAACGAAAATTACGGCTCCGGTTCTCCAGCAAAATATGGCGGCTCCACGGCTCCCGGCTCAGACACACTTATTTTAACAAATCTTCTGTATTATTGGACGTTGGACGTTGCTATAAGTGCATTTGCGGCTTTGCTATTAGAGGAAACAATTGTCCTTGTTAGAAGTTAGAATTTTTGGGTTCTATATGTTTCTTGTTTTATAGTACACTAGGACGTTGACCTCAAAATAATAAATAAGGGATAAAGAAAATTTAAATTTGCAAAAAAAAAATATTTTATTAATTTATCATGTCTTATTGTCCAAGTCATAACCAAATGTCTATGTTATGGGGCAAGGTCGTTGGGAATGGTGGTGTAGCGGGATGTCAACCACCCCCTCCCCCCCCCCCAGGAAAAAAAAGTAAGGTTCACTTCTCTATTATTCATTTTAATGACCAAAAAATTAAGAGACGTACAAGAAAAACTATTCTATGGAACCCTCTCCCCCCCCCCCCCAATTAATAAATTTAATTATTATCAAAATTTACGAATGTTTAACTTTTGATTCTTTTGCCCAATTTAAAAATCCCTTTATTAATTCTAAAATCAGGTTTTGTCTGTCCTGATAGTTTTATCTCATTTTAAATATTTAAGAAATTATTCTCATGGAGGAAGGGAACATTATAGTTGTTTATTACACTAGTTCCTAAAGTCGGCTCAACAACTCTATTGCGCTTTGATTGGTTGGTTCATTAAGACAAGTGTCCAAACGTTACACTCACTAATTATAATCAACACGGGATAATTTTGTTTTGAAAATAATTAACATAAATTGTTTCTGTTATCTTTATATTTTCTATCTGTCAAATTTTAGGCTTGCTAGAATCTTTTAACTATATTAACCTAACTATCCATCGTATTAGATAAAATGATAAGGTTATATGTGTGATGCTAAAGTTCTCTATAACTACTAAGAATTTTTTTAATGAAGCTAGATGGTTTTTAAACTGCTTTAAATCAAAATTACGTCCTAGAAAGGTTTAAGGCTATTTTGCCTTCCAAACTCCGAATACAGAGCAACTAGATGTCATTAGTATTATATATTGTTGTTTACACTGTTTAGGGAAGTCAATATATTTTTATAAGCGAAGCGTTTCTATAATTAGGGTCGGTCCGTCCGTCCGTCCGTCACAGAGAGATAGCTCTTTTCGTTAATTTAGGCATGTTAGAATTGTCCAATCGATTTTTAACTTTGCATGGTGATTCCTTTAGTATTTAGGTACTATTTAGAAAGCGTAGCAACTCTATAAGAATTACCATAATGTCCGTACGTCCATTTTAAACATGTTGATTTTTTTACTTTTTTAACAACTAATTTTTATATGATCTAATCATACCATTGATCTGACTTTTGGTATACTGATTCCTGGGACAACTAAGTATAATGTTATATGCGAAGAAACTCTATAATCAAGTCCTAAAAATGTAAGTATGTTCCTAAACATTATCCTGTATCGAGCAGTTTTTCAACAAATTTACTTACAATTTTGGTTCGACTCTTATACATTTTTATTCTGATTATTCAGTTCTGACACTATACAAGTGTTAATGTTCGTTTGTCCTACCGTTTCAGTTCTTCGCTTTTATGGATGTTGTCATCCTTGTTTATACATGTCTCTAGATGTCTGTCTGTCTGTCAAATATGATTTTCAGTGAATCTTTTACTGCTCCAATGGTGGTTTTATATATTTTTATAAAGTGGAGAGTGGGGGGGGGGGGGGACTAAAAAGTGGCTTTCTCTCTTCAAGTTAGGAAGCACAAATATATATTGAATGACAAAACTTTTCCAGACTTCTATGAACGCAACAATCTTTAAAATACCCTTTACTAACTTTTAAAGCCCAGGGATCTTAAGTGATAAGACAACGGCTGAAAAATTTATGTACATCCCTAATGATGATACACAAAATAACCCCTTCTGTAGACTACAGTCAGTGAATGAAATTGGACACTCGACTTTATGAACAAACTAATCAAAATTCAATTCAAGTCCCTGAAGTTTTTTTTTTTTTTTATAAAACTTTGGGGACTATTGTAATAAACAGCCAATTGACCCCTCCCTCCCTGTTTAAAGCCCCTAGTAATTAGCATACAATATAAATAGCCTTTAGAATAGGCCCTAACAAAGGCATTTTAATTTCTAAGCGTTTTTAGGGGCTCATATAATTTTACGCTCCCCCATGTTTATAATGATTTCACCCCTTATAGCTATATAACATACACACAACGACATGGACAAGGATTATTTAAACTGTTCATATTTAAACAAGGATGACAACATCCATAAGTAGCGAAGCTCAAATATTATGATTGGATATTGGGAAAAAAATTATTATAGGGCAGTGTCATACAATAAGCATTAAACTTGATAAAATAGGGATATCACGACACCTTTAAAATCACGCAACCTTTAAAATTATAAAAACTTACAAATTTAGGAATCGATCTAGAACCGCAAAAAATAAACAAATCTTAATAAAACTTTGTAAAAATATGTATATTGTAAAAATAATTAATCTCTGAAAAATTCAGCCCTGTATCTTGAAAAGGAGTTGAGAAAATCACAAAAACTTGAAAATCTAGGATTCGATCTAGCACCCAAAATAACAGACAGATGAACAAAACAAGTATAGATTAGATGGGCATATATCATAGGAATCTTCACTTAAAATTTCAGTTGCCTATCTTAAATAGGAGCCCAGAAAATCACGTTTCCCGCACTTCGTGATTGACGGACAGACGGACGGACATTTCGAATTATATAGTAGCTTTGCTACTAATTCGAATTATAGAGTAGCTTTGCTACTAATTCGAATTATAGAGTAGCTTTGCTACTAACAACATTTTATATGACATATTTATCTTTTCCATCTTATTTTTGGAATAATGATTCCTAGAACAACAATGTACAATATTAAAAGCGAAGCACACTAAAATCCTTTTACGATATCCTGTATTTCTTTAATTTTGCTACAAATTTATGCACAATTTTGTTTAGATTTTTTTATTGATTAATGTTATGCTCGTTATGTTCTGACACTCTACAAGAGTTATTGTCCTTTTGTCCTTCTTCTGATTTTAAGCTTCGCTTCCATATCCAGTAAGTTGGTCCCTATCCCTTTTATAACACACACAATAACCCTCGCTCAATATATTCGCCAAGAAAAAAAACTCAGGTCTTTTTAGGCATACACAATAACACAACTCACTACTCCTGCCACCCTCCCTTTGACACAGACCGACAAACACACATACATGCACACACACACACACACACACACACACACACACACACATGTACATATTCAGCCCCTATTTTACCACCCCTCAATATTTAAGTGAAAGTTTCTCTAGGGTTTTCTAACATTTTCTCAGGGCGCATTTGGATCTTTTATTTTGGAAATATAACATAATGGATATACTAAAGTAACAGGATGTTGTCTGTTTGTTTGTCTGTGTATCTGTGTGTCTCGAAGGATCTCGCTAACCGCTGAACCGATCGGGTTCTCCTTAACAGGGTAGCTTCTCATAAGTCCCGGGAAGGTTTATAACTATTTTCTTGGGGGGGGGGGGGGGGGTGGGACACCCCCAACCCCCCCAATTTTTTTTTACATTTTTTAACTAAAATTAAAAATGATGGGAGGGCACCCCGTCCCCCCCCCCCAAAAAAAAAAAAAAAATTTCACCCCCAAAAATATTGTTATTACTTTTTCTTTTAAAGTCTAAAACAATAAATTGGGTTATCAAATTCGACATCCCCCTCCTCAAGTGCCCCTAGAGGCCTCTAGGGGGCGTAGCCGCTAATGGATATATAAGACATTGTGACAGAGAAACTTTTGTCGTGTAATTAGGTGGCTAATATAGTCCTCAGATATTGGTCAATACGTTCCTCCATGGTTAGGGGAGGGGATATAGGGTAAAGTCATAAGGGGGTTATATTGGGTAACATTATATTAGCCAGCTGGGAGACACATTTTTGCAGGGTTTGCAAGAATCTCTCACAATATCTCTTACAATCCACATATATTATATCCATCACGTTACATACTTCTTTTTAAAAAGCGAAGGGTCGGTCCGTCCGACCGTCACATAGAGATAGATTGATTCCTGGGACAAGAAAGTATAATGTTATAAGTGAAGCAACTCTAATATCAAGTCCTAAAAATGTAAGTATGTCCATAAACATTATCCTGTATTAAGCTGTTTTTCAACAAATTTACTTACAATTTTGCTTCGACTCTTATACATTTATATTCTGATTATTTAGTTCTTACTGTTGTTGTCCGTTTGTCCTACCGTTTCAGTGCTTCGCTTTTATGGATGTTGTCATCCTTGTTTTATTTTAAATTGATAGAGCACTTGGAAGAAAAAAAATATTTTACATCTATGTTTAATTTTCATTGGTCTCATTCTGTACAATAAAGTAGTAGAATGTTTATCCTTATAAAGTCAATCAAAACTTTAGTATTGATTCGTTGCAGGTTTAAGGCTATTTGGAGATAGGGAGTACGCAACCTATTAAAGATATAGCATCTTGAAAAATATCTCTCCATAAATTGTTTAGACATGCTGGGTCATGTTTTAGGCTATTTTGGAGGTATTCAAATTCCTTAACAGATAAAGGGACAAGTAAATCCCCTCTTACAATACAAAATTTTATTTCGTAACAACAAAAACAATTTGGGTGGAAAGAGGGGGTTGCCTAACCCCTCCTTTTGCCTAAATTGATTTCTCTGACATCCCCTTAGTACGCTTCTAGCACAGATACAGTTATGCTGAGACCTTCAAATCTTAGGACAGGGAAACCAACCATTAGTACTATGGTTTTCCCCTTTCAAAAGTCATGTACATTAAAATTTCATGAAAAAGGTTATGCAAAATTAATATTTAAAACTTAAAGTTATCTCTTTTTGATTATTTTCTACTCTAACTATAAGAATAATTGTTTCTATATTATAATGTAATTTTTCACTTTAAAAACAAAAACGATTTTTAAAGAAGAATAACGTTTTTTTTACATTTTATAAAGCATTTTTTTTCTATAAAAAGATTCATTCTTGATATGATAAAGTGTGTATATAAAACGTAGTTGTAAATCCAAACTATAAAGCATAAATAAATAAGAAAAAGGGGGGAAACGATTATGAAAGTTAGCTACCATGCCAATGGTTTTTCTCAGTTTTGTTACGAATTTCTCTATGGTAACTTACATACAAGCAAATACTCAAACACTTTAAAGTGATAAAATCATAACAAAGACAATAAAAATGTGAATTTACATGGAAAACTGACCTTTGGGCTCCTGATTATAGGTAAGTTTAATAGAAAATATTTTATTTGTGCTTAAAAGTGTATAAATTTGTGTGTAAAGTTGGCTAAACGAATTGACTTAGAGACCAACGTCAAAGCGCTTATGTCATAACAATATATATGAGCGAAGCTACTCTAAGAAACAATAACAATTCAAATACTTCCATAGATTTTTTGTAAGTACGTTTAAACGTTTTAAAGCATAAGTATCTATAAGTCAATATATTTTTTCAAAGCGTTAATTTACATAGGTTATAATTGTCCTATAGCTTTCAAACTTTGCATGGTGATTCCTAAAACAATTAGGTAATATTTAGAAAGCGTAGCAACTCTAAAATCGTTACCAGAAGATCCGTACGTCAATTTAAAACATGCTGTTTTTTTACTTTTTAACAACAAATTTAGTATTTTATACTTATCCTTTTCATCTGATTTTTGGAATACTGATTCCTATAAAGGATAAACCGTTTTTTTTGGTATTATAAAATATAAAAAAATACACCATTGAACACATTTTTTTGTGGGAGGGGGTGGGAGAGAATTTTTACCCCCCCCCCCCCTCCCCTAAAAAAACAGAGCCCCAAAAACTTGTGTTGGAGCCTGTGGTACCCCGAGGTGGGGGTTTTATTTTTATGGTGTCACTATATTTAAACTAGCGGCTTCGCCCCTAGCCTTTAGGGGCGAAGCCCCAAGAGGTATAATTACATCTTCTATAACCTACCCAGCCGAAAAAAATGCGAATGGATCGCAAAATTCGTAAAAAAATTGCGAATTCGCATAAAAATTATAAAAAATGGGGGGGGGGGAGTTGTTTTTTTATTTTTTTTTTTTTTTGGGGGGGGGGGGTTAGGGGTGTCCCACGCCCCAAGAAAATATCCAAAAACCACCACAGGACCAGTAGGTATATTCCCTGAAGAGTAGAATCCGATAAGTTCAGTGGTTACTGAGATCTTAAGGGAAGGACGGACAGACAGACAGACGGACAGACGGACAGACAGACATCATTCTACTTAGTATTATAGATTTTTTCCCAATCTATAATCTTTGGCTGCGTTATATCTGGACAGTAACTTCCTTATTTAGCAACAAGGATGACAACATCCATAAAAGCGAAGCACTGAAACGGTAGGACAAACGGACATTAACACTTTTATAGTGTCAGAACTGAATAATCATAATATGAATGTATAAGATTTGAAGCAAAATTGTAAGTAAATTTGTTGAAAAACTGCTTAATACAGGATAATGTTTATGGACATACTTACATTTTTAGGACTTGATTATAGAGTTGCTTCGCTTATAATAGTATACTTTGTTGTTCCAGCTATCCGTTACGAACGGACGTAGGGACCGACCCTAATTATAGAAAAGCTTCGCTATTAAAAATATCCAACTATGTTCAAAGCGAAGCTTTTTCTATAATTAGGGTCTGTCCGCCGTCCGAGACGGATAGCTTTTTTTTGTTATAATTAGGCATGTTAGAATTGTTCTATCGATTTCAAACTCTGCATGGTGATTCCTATAGTAGTTAGTAGGTACGATTTAGAAAGAGTAGCAACTCTATAATAATTACCAGAATGTCCGTACGTCCATTTTAAACATGTTGATTTTTTAAAATTTTTTTACAACAAATTTTTATGTGATCTAATTATCCGATTGATCTGATTTTTGGTATATTGAGTCCTGAGATAATAAAGTACAATATTATGAGCGAAGCAACTCTATAATCAAGTCCTAAAAATGTAAGTATGTCCATAATTATTATCCTGTATCAAGCAGTTTTTCAACAAATTTACTTACAATTTTGCTTCGACTCTTATACATTTATATCTGATAATTCAGTTCTGACACTATACAATTGTTAATGTCCGTTTGTCCTACCGTTTCAGTGCTTCGCTTTAATGGATGTTGTGATCCTTGTTTATTTATAATTTGATTTTCATCTTGTAAGTTTGTAACCTTCAATTGGAACTTTTTTCTTTCCATTATTATAAAATTATTATCCTTTTAAAACAAGTACGCTTATTTGCAATTTTGCTATTTTCTTGGGGGGTGGGACACCCCCCAACCCCTTTCAATAAACAAAATATCCCCCTCAATTTTTTAAAAATTAGTTTGAAATTAGTGGTTGCAGCTCCATTTTTTCCCCCTTTTTTTTCAAATTACCTCTTGGGGCAAAGCCCCTGGAGGCTACGGGCAAAGCCGCTAGTATCAATATTACTATGTCAGTTTTCTTTTTGGGGAAGCTTCGCATAAAGAAATGGTTCTAGGCTATTTTATTTCTGAGTTTTTGAAAGGTTTTAGGCTAGTTTTGTGGTACCCCTCCCTCCCTCTTTGAATACAGAGCCCCCAAGATTCTAGGGTAGAGCCAATTTTTATTGATTGAATGTGGTTATACTAAAAATTTTGACTGATAAATTGGTAAAAAAATGTAAACAAGTAGCTGGATGTATTTCTGTCTCTCTGTAGCTCAATATCTCGCAAACCACTGGACTGATATTGTTTTTTCTTTACAGTGAACTTTCTTATAGGTCCAGGAAAAGTTTACAACTATCATTGGAGAGATTGTCTCAACCATCCCAAGAGAAACCACTCAGAAAAAAATAACTTTCCCCCCCAAAATACTTTTTCTTTCCAAAACTAAAAGTGAATGGTCGACTCCAACTAAAGGCCTCTAGGGGCGTAGCCGCTATTGACAGATAGATTTACAAAAAAAAATTTGATAGAGTAGCTCTGTGCCTTTTTATCACAAAGAAAAAAGGATAATGTCATATATACTGTAAATTTTGATTGTCTGTGAACCGCTAGCATTTTTTTATTTACGTATTTTTTTCATTTTCACCCGCCCTTAATAATTTCTCCTTACACCCCCTGCACCCACCCCCCATCCCTCTTACACTTGACCTTGAGGCGTGCACAGGGGATGGATGGAGGGGGAAGGGGTGGTGGTGAGGGTTGGTTAGCCAGAAAAAAAGTAAAATTTACCGTTAGAGAAATTTAAACACACGCACACACACACACACACACACACACACACACACACACACACGCGCACACACATATATATCTCAAAGTAGAAAGAAAGGGAGAGTTATTGTTTGACATAGTGACTGAGTTTCTCAGTTAGAGAGAGAGAGAGAGAGAGAAAGTGAGGGAAATAGAGAGAGAGAGGGAGAGAGAGGGAGAGAGAAAGTGAGGGAAATAGAGAGAGAGAGAGAGGGAGAGAGAGGGAGAGAGGGGGGGAAAATGGAAAGAGTTTGTGCGCGTTTCCCTCTTGAAGCGCGCTTCACACATCCACATATGATCTTACAACCATATATACATATATTTCATATATATAATATATGTTTCAAGGGGTCGTTGAACTCTACTTTTAAACACACACACACACACACACACACACTAACACACACACACACACATATATTGAGGATTTTTGCAGTTTGTCTGTGTGTTAGTTAGGAAGATAGAAAAGATAGAAAACGGGAGAATGAAAAAAGAGTATCCTTGATATCTTGCCAGTTACAAACCATTCACTCACACTAAAACATCAAAAAAATATATTCTTTTTAATATATAATATATTTCATATATATATATTATATAGATGGTTACAATTTAAGGTCAATGACCGCTTGACAATTTAAAAAAAAAACAACTTTTAGTTAAAAAGTTAACCATATATGTGATATTAAGAAAAAACATTAATGATTGTTGAAAAGTTATAAATATTTCTTTTGTAAACAAGTGATTTCTTGTCAAAATAGGTAGGTTTAAGTTTTTTATAAAAAATAAGTCTCAGTGAAGCTTTATGTTAAAATTGACTTGCTTTTAACATAACATGAATCCTTCAAGTATTTAAATTATTTTTTACAAATATTTTAGAAACGTTTTTTTAATGATAAAATATTTATGGTTTTAAAAAATCATTTGAATGGATTAAATTGTTATTTGAATAAATTCGAAAAAGTAATTTCTTTCAAAAGTTAAAATCTAATCATAGACACAATGAAATAAATGGAAATATGTAAAACATGAGCATATTCAATCCCTGATAATTTCAACCGTCAATCCTGATTAGGAATGGAGAAAACCATGAAAACCTAAAAGATCTAGGAATCAATCTAGCACCCCAAATAACAAACAGACGGACAAAACAATGTATACATTAGATGGGCATATATAGTGGGAATCTTCATTAAAAATTTCAGCTGTCTATCTTGAATAGGAGCCGAGAAAATCACGTTTCCCCCAATTCATTAATCACGGGCAGACGGACAGACAGACGGACGGACATTCGGAATTATAGAGTAGCTTTGCTACTAAAAACTACTTGTGAAATTAAAATAAAAGATTAATATGCGTAGCATGTCTACTATACAACATACATCATACCCCTTCTCTAAAACTTACATCTGTATAAAAAGGAATAAAAAATCTTTGAATGCCCTGTAGTGTTCTGTTTCTAAGATATTAGGTTAATTATACCGTATTGTTGCAGGTATCAGGATGCCAGATCACCTAACAAGACCACCCTATCCAGATCGCTCAGGTATTACCAGTAAATCTACTATCCTTAACAGTGACGTCCAAGCTTTTTAAAAAGGGGTTTAAAGGAGGGATTTTGAAGGATTCAGAGGGTAATCTAATGCATTTTTAAATTTTGACGGGGGTAAAACGAGGGGTTTCAAAGTTGAAGGAGGGTAAACACCCTTTTATCCCCCACCCTTGAATGTCTATGGTCCTAAAGTAGCGCAACTACTCTATGAATATGTTTGTACGTACGTCAATAACCTACTACAACAATCTAATATAAGTTATATTAGGAATCTTAAAAGTATGTCATTCTTAAGTAAATAAGATATTTTTTTAAAATCAGAGATCTATTGCTTCATTAAATTATTCATCATTCTGTGTTTTTGTAGGAGAACAGTTTGGATACAGTCTGATCCAGAGTATCCACAACTATTGTGAGTCCCCAGTCAGGAAGGACTACGAACCCGCTACCTCCGAGGACAACTCTTATGACTACGAGGTGCTGGGGGGCAGCCACGACGAAGCATTAACTATCGGAGCTAGTGAAGTTGTTATAAGTGATAACAACAACAACAACGAACCGCTTAATCTTGAAACTAAAGAAGAGGCATTTGAGACGCGGCTGCAGCAGTTGGCTGATGCTCCTCTGCAACCCAGAAACGAAGAGCCGCTGAGTCTTGTGGTCCGCAAAGGGTTGCCATTGCCAGCTGAACAGGAGCACGGGTTGCCAGGTGACAGGTTGCAACAGCTTAAGATCAGAGACTTTGCCAAGGAGGAAGGATCAGTGAGGGTAGAACAACAACAGCATTCAGAGGGCATTCACAGCAAATCTGTTAAACCTGCAGCCAACAACATTATTGCCCCCACCACCGTTGGCAATTCAACTGGCATTGTTGTTGCCAATATTAACAACAACACTGAACTCACCTGTGACTTTTGTGACAAAAAGTTCACGTCCAGATCTCATCTGAACTCCCACGTGGTCATCCACACGGGGGAGCGGGCATTCTCGTGTCCTGTGTGCAGCAAAGATTTTGCTCGGAAGAGTACCCTGCGGGCGCACATGACGACCCACACCAAGCAGTCCAACTTTATGTGTGAGGTGTGTGAGAAGGCGTGTAATGATAAGAACTCCCTGGAAGAGCACAAGAGGATGCATACAGGTACAAACTGTTTTTCAAATAGATCAACTGTTAAATTCTAAAATGAGGCTCTCAGAACAGTAAATATTTTCGGGGATAGGACAATGAATGTTAAATATGATAAACAAAATTTCCCCTTCTGTAGGTTAATTGGGGAAATGTTAGGTCACTATTAATGTTTACAACCTAATTTTCCTACAGTTTTTAAGCTAATGAATGGAAGAACTAGTTTATACATTCAGGGGGGGGGGCAATATTAATGTACTGCCATTGTCTCTACCCTCCTTTTTAAACTCAAGAATGGGATATTATTATAAAGAAATAGAAAGTAAAGGTTTGGTGATTTT
Source organism: Acartia tonsa (assembly GCF_053477335.1). Taxonomy (NCBI): domain Eukaryota; kingdom Metazoa; phylum Arthropoda; class Copepoda; order Calanoida; family Acartiidae; genus Acartia; species Acartia tonsa. The sequence continues at coordinate 39,617,496 of NC_137271.1, read as the reverse complement.
TGAAAACTTAAAAATTTCAAATATTTTAACTGAGAGCAAACTTATTTTCCTATAACTGTCAAACATCTTATTATTGGCAAAAGGCTTTTTTATGCAATTTTATAGTAAATTTATTAAGTTGTAATCCTTATTTATGAACATATATATAATATTTATTCTAAAAAAGATATTAATTAATGAGAGGTTTAGTGAGTTTAATTTTTCAATTCTTTAATTTTTTTATTTTCTCTTATAAATTTAGCTTTAATATAATTCCTTTAATAAAGATAAAAATAAAAACAATGGAGAAATATGAGCCCTGTCAATTTACTCTTTTACAAGATATTTAGCTTCAAGATACAGACAGGCAGACTTTTTTCTACTTTGTTGACATATTTATTTTACTTTATTTTCTGGAATAGATATCCTTATCTGTACCTTATATCCTTAATACCATAATATCTTTTATTTTCCTAACCCCGTTTAATTTCTTTTTTAAATTTTTGCAGGCGAAAAACCGTTCGTGTGCAGTGTATGCAGCAAGGCGTACGCGCGCAAATCGCATCTGAACGTGCATTTTCGCGTGCACACGGGAGAACGCCCGTTTGCATGTGTGCACTGCGAGAAGGATTTTACGGAGAAACGGTTTCTGAATGATCACATCCAAACGGCGCATACAGGTATGTAGATCAGGGGGGGGGGGCGGGGGGTGAGGGGCTAGGTCAGGATAAATTTTCAAGGACTTGCAGTTTTTTAACACATGCACTTTCATATCTGCATGCAAGTCAAGGAGATTAGGGGGGGGGGGGAGAGTTGTAAGGACAGTTATAATGACTTAGGATGGTAAAAAGTACGATTGTCCATGCGTTTAGATACAAAATTATAATACACAAATTTATCAGGGAACTAAAGGGATAAGACAATGGCCGATAAATTAATGTACATCTTCTATGCATGTTAATACACAAAATTTTGAGAGAAAAAAATTAGGGGTTTAAACGTTTGAACACTCAATTTTATAAACCAACCAACTAAATTTATGAAAAGTGTTCAAAGTTGTTAGGCCAACAAATAAGAAAATGGTACATTAAGAGATTAGTGTAAATTAATTTATAGATTTACCATTTAAATTTTATGTGAGGAAATTTCAATTAAAAGATAATTTTAAGAATTCTTGTATAAAAAAAGAGTTATTTAGTTGAAAGATTTTAAAAAATGAAAGAAAAAAAGAACTCATTAAAAAATCTAATTGCACATTGTTTTTTTAAAAAGGGAAAAAGGAATAAATTCATATATACAGGGACATCCAAGCTTTTTATTTAAAGGAGGATAAAATAAATGGGTTTAAAGATTTGAGGGGGGTAATCTAATGTATTTTCAATAATTTCAAGGTGGGTAAACAACCCTTTATCCTTTGCCTTTGGACGTCTATGCATTGCATGTATATAAGTGTAAATAGGAGATTAAGGGAAATGAACTGTAACAAGGATGCATTATATAAGAACAGAAATATGTATTCTCATAAACAATTTATAGAACAACAAATCTATAGTTTAGATGTATATACAACAGACAACTACCTCCCTTCCTTTTTCAATGGCCTTTTTCGTCTGCTTCTGCTACTTGGCTGTGGTAACAAAAGCAACACCATTGGTTGATTTTCAATGACCCAATAGAAAGGTTGCACAAGGTTGATGCGATGGGGAGATACAGTTAATTAACCTTTTCTCCCTCTAGTGTTTTACTCTAATAATAGAAAAGGGAAATCAAATGTTGATCATTTTTGGTTAATGGGGGTCTCAAAAATCATTAGGAAGGTGTCAAACTTTTTTGGTGTGCAACCCCCTGGCAAAACCCCTATTAAAGGCAAATCTTATAACAATTATGAGATGTCCATTGTTCTACTATTTGTTATTTAGCATACTTATATCAAGCCTAATTATTGCAAGTTTACTTAAAGTACATTAATTACAATGTTTAACAAGAATAGGAAGGTTAAATCAAACAATCTAAAATGCAATTTAAATTTAGTCCTAGTTATAATGTTTTAAAACCACTCTCAATTTTTATTTTTTATTTTAGGTAAAGATGGACCTCTAAAGTGCCCCAACTGTTCAAGAGAGTTCGCGTACAAGACCAGCCTCAAGCAGCATCTCAAGAAGCGTATGTGTGAGCGTAACCGCGCCCGCCAACAGCTTCAACAAGCAGCATCAGCGGTCAACGGCGGCTCTGCTGTAG